>NW_022639623.1:451350-452273 GCF_010583005.1 Odontomachus brunneus | reverse complement strand
TGACTTTCATGTGACTTTCAAATAATTCTTCAAGGTCAAAGCAATGGTACCATTTTATGGTCCCCTCGAAACCAAACAACTTTTGTCTGAAAAATTTTTCTCTCCCGTTCTTGGTTTTCGACATATTCGACTGGATAGATTAAAATGGTCCACCCTGTATATACAGGGTCATCAAAAAGTATCGGACCCCCCTAATATCTTCAGTTAGAATGTATTTTGGAGAAAATGTCCAACAGCAAAGTTATATAGTTTCCAGCGGGGAGTAAGACAATGACCTTGACTTTGACCTTGACCATGTTCTTCAAGGTCATTTCAAGGTCAACCTTATTTTTTTAAATAGTACCCCCTACATTTTATTGCATATTTTTATAGCTTATCTCAAGAGCTTTCCAAAACGCTAGAATAAAACATTTTTTCATGAAATACTTTTTGAGTCATAAAGGTTTGAAGTTAACAATTTGTTAAGTGGCATGTGGGTCCGGCCAGTTAAGGCAAGAGTGGCGTGTGGTTAATGTTTTTTCTTTAAACCAATTAATTGGTCTCATTATTCCGCGCACAAAAGTATTAAGGTTATGATTACTGAAAACTAAATAATATTTTACAAGATATTTTACATTTTGTGTCAAATAATTGTTAACTTCAAACCTTTATAATTCAAAAAGTATTTAATGAAAAAATGTTTTATTCTAGCGTTTTGGAAAGCTCTCAAGATAAGCTATAAAAATATGCAATAAAATGTAGGGGGTTCCATTTAATAAAAAATAAGGTTGATCTTGAAATGACCTTGAAGGACATGGTAAAGGTCAAAGTCAAGGTTATCATCTTACTCCCCGCTTGAAACCATACAACTTTGCTATTGGACATTTTCTCCAAAATGCATTCTAACTGATATTAGGGGGGTCCGATATTTTTCGATGACCCTG
>NW_022639623.1:447099-451340 GCF_010583005.1 Odontomachus brunneus | reverse complement strand
AATACTTTCAATAATGTATTAATTTATTTTATCATTCAAATAAATGCGTTTTTCAAGCAAAAAAACGGACCGAATTAAGTTGTACACCCAATATATATACATATATATATATATATATATATATATATATATATATATATATACATGGTGTCCGGTAACTGATTGAGCAACCGCCGTGTATAGATAGAACAGGTAAAAATAATCATAAAAGTTATATACCATTTTGAAATTTTTTCAATATTTATTTTGTAATTAATTAAAATGTATAAACGAATCAGTGCACGAGAAGCGGTAGGACAAGCTCTGTATGTAAAAGAAATGGCTTACTTCTTAGCAACGATAAGTAAACAGTTGATTTCGAGGCGGAGTAACAAGCGACACGTATACGTTGCTCCGCCTCGAAATCAGCATTTATTCATTGCTAAGAGATAAGCCATTTTTTTTACACACAGAGCCTGTCCTACCGTTTCTCGTGAGCTCATTTGTTTATACATTTTAATTAATTACGGAATAAATATTGAGAAAATTTCAAAATGATATATAACTTTACGATTATTTTGACCCGTTCTACACATACACGGCGTTTACTAAATCAGTTACCGGACACCCTGTATATATGGGTGTTTCACTTTAAGTGATACGGTCGATTATCTCGCAAATCAATGATTTTATTGAAAAATTTTTCGAAAGTTGCATGGCTTGAAAGGGGACATATAATGAAAATGTAGACTCGACCTTGACTGATTTTGTCAAAATCAGGTTAAAGTCATTAATGTTTTTTTAAACGGAAACCCCTATTTTTTATTACATATTCTTGTAGCTTATCGCGAGAGCTTTCCAAAACACTAAATAAAGTTACGTTTCATTGAACACTTTCCGAGTTATAGAGTTTGAAAGTTAAGGCAAGACCGATCACTGATCCGGTCAACTAAGGCAAAACCGATCACTGACCCGGCCAACTAAGGCAAGATTGATCACTGATCCGGCCAACTAAAGTAAGACTGATCACTGATCCGACCAACTAAGGCAAAACCGATTACTGACCCGGCCAACTAAGGCAGTACCGATCACTGATCCGGCCAACTAAGGCAAGACCGGCCAATTAAGATAATTGGGAAGGATTGGACTCAATTCCGCGCGTGAGCGTATGTCAAGCAGTGCGGGTAGATCGCGAAGACGCGCGCGCCTAAGAATCCCGCTCACACGCGCATGCGTACATGGATAACGCCGGCGCACAGTGATCTGGATCGCAAAAAAGATGGCCAAAAATAAAGAGATTTTAGATTTAAACGAAAAAATATATAAGGATTTTCGAGGTCGCTGATTATATCGTTTAAAGTAAAACACCCTGTATATATATATATATATATATATATATATATATATATATATATATATATTTGTGTGTGTGTGTATATACAGGGTGTCTCACACTTTCCTCCGGACATTTTGTGGGAACGTAGAACAGGTTGAGGTTTGCGATATTCGCAATAATTATCGAGATAATAATTGTAGAAAACTTGTAAATGATCATGCAGAATATGGTAAATGAGTTATAGTAGCGACGACTGCCGTCGTGTACTTATACTTTAGGTCAAATTGAACAAAAAAGTCTTCTACCATTTTCCAAATAATCACACAGATTTTTAATTATTAATTAAAGAAGATTATTGCACGATTTTGCGTGATAATGCACTCATCTTCTTTAATTAATAATTAAAAATCTATGTGATTATTTGCAAAATAATACATAGGTAGAGAACTTTTTTGTTCAATTTGACCTAAAGTATAAGTACACAATGGCAGTCATCATTATTATAATTCATTTACCATATCCTGCATGATTATTCATAAATTTTCTACAATTAATATCTTGATAATTATTACGAATATCGCAAAACGGTATAGGACTTTTATGTTTACCTCAACTTGTTCTACGTCCCTACAAAATGCCCGGAGGAGAATGTGAGACACCTTGTGTGTGTGTGTGTGTGTTGTGTGTGTGTATTTACATAATAAATATAAAAAAATTTTTGGTGCTTTTTTTAAACCAATTAATTTGTCTCATTATTCTGTGCAAAAAAGCATTAAGGCAAGATAATCGAAAAATGAATATTTTATGAAATATTTTGTATGTAAAGTGCTGGAAATTTCAAATGTTATTACTCGAAAAGTTCTTAATGAGAAAATATTTTATTATAGTGTTTTGGAAAACTCTCGAGATAAGCTATAAGAATATGTTATAATATATGGGGTGTTCTATTTAAAAAATTTAAGGTGACTTTGACTTCACCTTAACGACGCCAGGCAGGGTCAAACTGATGAGACTATTGAATAGACCTTTTTAAATCCTACAACTTTTATTTGAAACATTTTTCTGTAAAACTTATATTTTTTGAGATTTTTGAGAGTTTCCATACTTTTTCCTCACCCTGTATATACAGGGTGTCCCATAATGATTAGTAAATCTCGGAAGGAGTGAAAGAAGGTGGAATTTTGAACTAAAAGTTCCTTTTCCACTTTTGACTCAAGCCATTATTTACCGAGTTATTAACCCTTGAAGTTTCCCAATGAAAAGGCGCGCTATCATATAGGTCGCGCACCGTGTCACCCCTCGTTCTTACCCGGGTTACATTGCTTCTGTTAAAATTTTGCTAAATTCATTAATACATGAATAAATAAATAAAAACAGTTAGAAATCGATCAACTAATTAGTTTGTTTGAAAAAATTATTCATACCTTGTTCGAAATTAATAAATACATAAATAATTGATGTCGATTGTGTCTTTTTACGTTTCTCATCGTTTCTCATCGTTTATTTGAAAAAATAAATACATAAATAATTAATTAATTATTATTTAAATTAGTTAATTTATTATTTTAGAAAGTAATGAAAACGTAAAAAGACACGATAGGACATTAATAAAATTTATGTATTCATTAATTTTGGACAATGTATTAATAATTTTCTGAAATAAATAAATTAATTAATCGATTTCTAACTGTTTTTATTTATTCGTTCAGGTTTTTTTTAGAAAGGAATTAAGGTGGAAGAAAAAAAGTCTAAATGTAATTCTTTAATTTAAAAATAACTAAATATTTAAATAATAACATTTTTATTTAAATAACATTTTTTATTAAAAAAAATAAAACATTTTAACAATAAATGTCATTTAACACATTAACATTTAACATTCTTTTTAAACCATTTAACAATATTATTTACACAACAAGTTTTATTTACACAATGTACATTACATTTTCCGCTTTGTGGCCCTGAAAAGAGCATATTTATTCACAAAGCCGGCTCAAAATATCCTCCATCGGATGCTAAACAAGCGTCTTCTCAATGCTTCGTTCCTTACGCGAAGAAGCGTCTCGGCATCTATGGTTGCCACAGCAACGTAGAGTCAAGCAACCATTTCCTCCATATCTTCTGGCTCTTCCGCATATACTTTTTCTTTCAAATAACCCCAGAAGAAGAAGTCCATGGGCGAGAAATCAGGCGAACTGACAATAATAAACAAATTTAAATTATTATTCATTTTTCTATAATTTTTTTATAAGTTCAAATGAATCTTACCGAGGAGGCCAGCGGTGCGGACCTCCAGCACCGAACCAACGTTGAGGAAACTGGGCGTTGAAATATTCTCTCACACGCCGAGTATTATGTGGTGGTTCTCCATTTTGCTGAAATCAACGAGGTTGAGCAGCAAGAGGGATGTCGTCCAAAAAATCCGGCAGTGTCTCTTCAAGGAAAACAGTTTATTCTGCATCCTAAAACAAAGAAAATGAGAAAACGTTTTATCATTAAAGTTGCATGCGCGTGTGTGCAACTTTCAGATGTAATAATACTTACCCTCAGGACATCCGGAAGTTGAAAAAGGAGCACACGATCTCCAATAATTCCTCTCCATACGTTTACTTTCCAACGATGCTGAAAACTTCTTGGTCTTGTTACGAAGGGATTTTCGTCAGCATAATAATGTAAATTATGCTGGTTAAAAATTCCTTCTCTTGTAAACAGACATTCGTCTGACCATAGAATGTTGTTCAAGAAGTTTTCATATTGGTACGACAAGGCCAGAAACTCTCGACAGGACTGCCTACGCAATTCTGCATCACCCGAGTAGGTATGCTAGGCCGGTTCTAACCCAGGTCCTCTGAGGGGGCGTGAGGGGCGAGAGGTACCGTGGGCGGGGGTATGACGTCACCAGGGGGTATGACGTCACAGGGGGGGG
>NW_022639623.1:445102-447053 GCF_010583005.1 Odontomachus brunneus | reverse complement strand
GGAGGGATTATCAGTGGTCGGTAATTGGGGGGAGGGGCATATGTTACCGATAGTCGGTAATTTTTACCGATATTATATAACATTTAATTACATAATTTTTACCAGCGTATAATTACACAATACCGATAGTATCACCGACGATCGGTGATTTATTACCGATATTATATACCAACATTTAATTACTTAATTTTTTACCAACATATATTTACATAATTTTTACCAGCATATTTACATAATACTAACGATCGGTAATTTATTACCGATATTATATACCAACATTTAATTACTTAATTTTTACCAACATATATATATATATATATATATATATATATATATATTTATATAATTTTTACTGTCATATTTATATAATGCCGATTGTTTAAAATCAGAAAAAGAAAAGGACAATGCGTTTACTGTTGATATCGCGTTCGGAAATATTCTGAAGGACTCTCGAAGCGTTACATAAGCGAGCTGTTAGATTCCTTCAAAATATTTAGCGGCTTCGGCCGTCGCGATTTCTCCGATCAATCACGTGGCGGATGCGTGATCTCGGCTCGATTCGCTTTTCGGCTGACGCGTTTCCCGAACCTCACGTGCGTTGATTCGGTATATCATAACTTCAATTATGTAAACATACGTTCTAGCAACCGATTTAGCAAGATGATACTCAAATTCAAAACGACCAATAATATCTCGCCACCGTCGGCCGTTAAACAGTTAAATAGCTCGCGCACTCTAAGATAAAGCAGACTGCGACTAATTTTCAAACAAGTAATAGTTTTCTTTCGGTCGAAGTTCTCAATTTCTCATTCGTTCGCTCTCAAGAACTATTTTTCGCGTGCGTTACTCGTGCTTCGAAAGCACATACGTCTAATTTGTTAAATTTATTGTTAATTGAGGAAGTAAAGAAAGTTGCCTAAAACTCAAGAGACATCGCCTTCGTTATTATTCCGAATTCATTTCTCAATTGGAAGAGAATTTGGCTCCTCTTGTCACCAGCAAAAAATCACAGCGCTGCAACTGCGTGCGTGAAGTGTGTGTCTTTTCTCCCGCAAATCCCCGAAGGGAACTCGAGGAAGACGAGTCACATACACCGATGATTGGTAATTACCGATATTATATAATTTTTTCTATCTGCTTTCGATAGATCATTTTACCGATCTCCAGCGAATTTTTCGCGGCGGATTTTGCGGCGATTTCCGCGGCGGATTCCGCGGCGATTTCTGCGCCGTCCGCGCCGCCCGCGCATTTCGCAGCGTGATTTTTTTTAGTCACAGCTGCAAACTCTAATATTCTGCAAACGTATGCATTCGACAATTAGATGCGCAAGAAAAAGAATGTGACACATGATATTCTTATTACTAATGAGCACGTACACTGTGTCTCCGCGACAAAATTTTGCAAGCGTTTGCGTGTTATACATCACTCGCTGCGTTCCATAAAAAGACCGAATAACATTTTAAGACTATTTGTGGTGTATCGAGAAAATATGGGAAAAGGACTGATATACATAAACAGCAGATCTTTGGATTACAATTTATATATTTTGAAAATGTTACATGTACAGATTATTTGTTCAATACTTCATATATAATATCATTCATTGCGCACGCCAATAGCTCGCAATCGATGAGTGAACCACCGTCAAAGTCCCCGCTATTGCGTATCGCCGATATAGCATTATCCGTTTCGGTAATATTCTTCTCTCGAAGAATTTTTACAAAATTTCTATATTTTGTATTAACAATGTGTGTATTTTCATATAACCATGAGTACATGTGGTCAATGCAATGCTCGAGAGTAAACAAATGTTCCACTGTAGCTGGTTGCAAGTACGTGCAGTTACCGGATAATATGAGTTTTAAAAGTTTCTTGCCGTACATTGTACAGCATTCCACCGACAAATCGCGAATCCATAGCGGAGAGGATGACACCTCGGTTGTTTGCAAAA
>NW_022639623.1:444352-444759 GCF_010583005.1 Odontomachus brunneus | reverse complement strand
TTTTTTCTCGTATGGTGGAGCATCATCTTGCACGGGTACGTAATAGTTCATACGTTTTCCTTCAGCACTGTGCATTTTTTTCAAAATAATAATTGTCCACTAAATGTCTTTGTTGCAAACGACTTTGTTGCAACGAGCGACCAAGAACCGCTTTAAATACGTTTCAAAATTCCCCTCCACTAACTGAAAGCAGTGCATAATAATAATAATAATAATAATAATAATAATAATAATAATATAAATGAGACTCACCTAATTTTCATCTATATCTACTGTACAAATACATTTTATCAAATCATTCAACCAATCTCTGATACGGTGCCGTAGATAACCGATCGAATTGAGTGTTTCGCGCCATACTGCATCATCGAAAAAGTCGATTTCCGATATTTATATCAAAAGTGCAG
>NW_022639623.1:443419-444146 GCF_010583005.1 Odontomachus brunneus | reverse complement strand
TATATCGATTGAGTGTTTCGCGCCATACTGCATCATCGAAAAAGTCGATTTCCGATATTTATATCAAAAGTGCAGTCCAAACGTATTCATGCAAGATCTCTCTTGTGCGTCACAATGCAGCATTTTTGTGCTGATACATCGATTTGCAATCGACAATTAGTTGCATAGAAAATGTGAAACATGATATTATTATTACAAATGAACACGTGCGACAGTAAGATTCGCAGAAAATGTGAAACAAGATACTATTACGAAGGTCATAGAAGTATACATATTTTGCACATTTGCAATCCCTCCTAAACGAGACACATTTTTGTTAGAGAGAGATGGAGATATACTGATGATATATATAAGTTCAGAGTCGTAAGTAGGTATATAAGGGGGGTTCTAACCCTGGTCCTCTGAGGGGGGTGCGGGACGAGGGGAACTGCACGCGCGGGGGCTGACGTCACGCGGGAGAGGGGACTTACCGACATTTCTTTTTTACCGACATATTACCGGTATTTTTACCAACATATTTATTTTTTACCAACGTATATATATTTTTACCAACATATTTATATTTACCAACATATTTTTTTCCCGATATATTATTACCGACATAATTGGTAATTTTTATTGACCCTGCGATCTGTTTTTACCGACATATCTTTCCACATATTTTTTAAACATAATATCGATATAATTGACCGTTTCATCAATCCTCCCCTTTTCGACGTGTTCGCGG
>NW_022639623.1:440763-443389 GCF_010583005.1 Odontomachus brunneus | reverse complement strand
TTTTTTACCGACATATTATTACCGACATAATTGGTAATTTTTATTGACCCTGCGATCTGTTTTTACCGACATATCTTTCCACATATTTTTTTAACATAATATCGATATAATTGACCGTTTCATCAATCCTCCCCTTTTCGACGTGTTCGCGGCCTTCCCCCCCCTTTCCTGTTGGCAGCGGTTCGCGAGTGGGCCGCGCCATCCACTCGCCTTTCCTCCTCTACGGCCACCGGCGCGCCTAGAATATTCTCGAATATTCCAGAAAGATCTTTTGAGGAGAACATTCGGTCTCGAAAAGAATTTTATCTAATGCATAGAGATACTTTGATGGGTAGAGACATCCTTTTAGTTTTTATCTTCAACAGCCCCTCCCGAAAAAAAGAATTTTGTCTTTCGAAAACACAAGTTGTACAGACCTCGACAACACAACACGTGAATACTATGTCGCGATTAAGTGTTCTAGTGCGCGAATGTATCGTCGCGGGTTCTTACGCGGACCCGAATATCGATCGCGAGAAATATTTATCTCGCGTATCGGAAAGCGACGACGCGGAAAACTATAATTTATTTTATATCTTCGCTTGCGAATGCAGCAGCATGCTACTCGTGTTGCTGTTTAACAGCGGAAGACTTTGTAACGATCGGATCCAAGAAATTATGAGAGAAATCCTCATAATCAGACGTGATTTCGGGGAGGAAATGGAGGATGTCTGGGGTATGATCGGGGTTGTACTCGACCATATTAGGTAAGCGAAATATCGTAATAATTATGTAAAAACTACAATACACTAGAAAAATATATGAAATTAATGATTATTATTTTCCATAGCTCAGGAAATTCGAACAAACATGTGATTTTCTCGCCTATAAGAACGGCGGTAGAAGACGTCGATAATGACGTGGGTAAGTTTACATATATCAGTAAAATATTAATTACGACTTATTTTAAAACCACTTTTTTATACGCTAATAATAATATATATATATATATATATATATATATATATATATATATATATATACACATATATATATAATTTCAGAAATCATCCAAAACGAGCAAGTTAACAAAGAAGTGGAGGTAATCGACATTCGATATCTGGTGATATCGATGACCCACTAATTATCTGGGAACGCTTTCCCGACTATGTCATTGATATCAACGACCCAGCGATTAATTGGGAACATTACCCCATTGCCGAGATTCCGCTCCAGAAACGAGGTAAGACAGCGTTAATTTTCAATATAAATTCATATGTAAGTTCGACACAATTGATGATTTTATCGATCCTCCTTCTTTTCAGTGACCCCTCCGTTCATGATTCACCCTCCAGAATATTCTAGAGCACTCGAGACATTCCGAAAACTATGCGAAAAAAAATTTCTCTAATGTATGCGTACCTATGTAGATACTTTGATGGGAAATAAAAAGAGAAACATTAATACATTAAAAAAATGTTTATTTATAAAGGTTTACAACTCTCTCCGGGCGCTGAGACCACCAATTGAATATTTTTAATACATTCTGTAAAGCACAATGCTTAATATGATTATTACATCGTAAAATATTGGTTGCATCCAATTTGTTCAAGGAAACTATGTCCTCGTAATCCGCATCCAAGGTCTCGATGATCAGATTACTTTTTACATTGTCGTCCAGAAGATTCATCAACCATTCTCGCTTTTCACACCCCTTTACATATACGAGTGGGAGAAAAACGTCTTTATATTCCACATTGCATGATTTGCCAACCACAGCTGTCGTAATCAAGTGCTTGGCTCTGCTGTATGCAACGATCCCGTCATCCCATCGTAGTCCATGATGATTAACCGTCAACCAGTATGCTCTCGATTTGTCGGATCTTGCGAGAAGATGCCATGGCATGGGACTAGTAAAGATATAATGGGAGAGAACAGATCCATTCCTAAGTATCGCTACTTCCTTTACAATAAATCTCTTTCTAACAACGAATCCTTGCAAGTCCACAAACGTTGGTTCGACTATAGCGAAGTACTCTTCGATATGTTCGGGAAAGAAATGTCGTGTATAACCTTTTGATGTTTTCTATTATTCTTTTCTCATACTTTCCAATGTGTTAGTTGATTTTGCGCACTAAGTTGGTTAGTGGGCTGTATTCAACTACACGATCATGCAGGATCAGACAGTATGCGGTAGTATTCGCTGGTATATTCTCTCTACACTCAAATTCTATCCGCACATCTACAGTGGCACTCTTAACAGATTCGTTTTGACGCGAACAATCGATAACCACGAAAGGACCATGCTTCAGAAAGTCGATAGTTGTTAACCATACCTCAGCACTGTTGTATCCATAATACGATTTGCGGAAACGGCTATACATATCATAAAGTATTGCATATCTGTTTTTTACAAAATCTAAATTCATGTCATCGTATGGATAACACTCTGAATTTAGATAGAGCTTTACGTTGGTTAAATTGCAGTTGTCGAATTGAGTTATATTTTCCGACATGACATTTTTTTAACTAGTTTGTAGGGCAAAGACAACGTATCGTGGTTTTTCCAAATTAGTGGTTGTTTTGACAGTCCACAGATGTTTGGTCGTGCTTTGCAGCAGAGGAAATTCATACAGATCCCATGAGC
>NW_022639623.1:437007-440588 GCF_010583005.1 Odontomachus brunneus | reverse complement strand
ATAACGTATCGTGGTTTTTCCAAATTAGTGGCTGTTTTGACAGTCCACAGATGTTTGGTTGTGCTTTGCAGCAGAGGAAATTCATACAGATCCCATGAGCGGAAACTCATACTCAGGTATCGACCATTCTCCAATGTTCTCAGCAGGGCAAGTTTTATTGATATCATTCAACATTACATGAGGCATTCGCCATTGTACCTTGAATAGCTCAATCTTAGGTTGCAACGCTGAAGATCCAAGTAGACTGTTGTTGTCACTGCGCGACCGTAATAAAATTAATTCGTGACGCGCGTTAATTACTACACGCTTGTAGTCTTCGCAGAATCCTAGCAACATGTTAAGTGGCACGCAAAAGTTGAAGTATCCATCTGTCGAAACAGCGTCAGTCGTATCCCACGCAGCATTTTTCATGGTAGCATTTTTGTCCGAAGATAACGATACATAGTTTTTCAGCGTGGAAGTTATCCCCACGTTTCTGTTACGATCAATCTCTGTACCATCCAGTTCGTAACGAATCTCATCAAACATAAATGCAACGCAATTACGTCCCAATGTTACAGTCACACCATCGGCTTTCGCTTGTTTCGTTATCTTCCCCTCGACATAGAGATAACTCTCACACGGTAACGTGTACAAGTCTTGCTGTTGTATAGGTATTCGTATCTCATCGCTGTGTCCAAACGTTGTGTTAGCGTATGGATTGTACGTGTGTGTTTCGATTTTGACGATGCGATCGTCAAAGACCGGACTACCTCCAATGTTCAAAATGTCAATCATCTTTTTTCAATTGTTTCGTACGATGTATCCTAGAGATTTAAGAAATTCAATATTCGTCGCGCTGAGTTTTTGTTTTATACAACTACGAGTATTGTTTGGAGCCGTCTTCGGTGCGATGAAATGTTCTCTCGGGGAGTGTGTCACTTGATCCGTTTCATTCAGTACGAGCATCTCACGCGCTTTCCAAAAAAAATATAGAATTCGTGTTAACGTTGTAGTCGACGTCGCACGTGCAGTCTGATGGTAATCTCTTCTTTTCGAAAATCGAGCAATCGCCCTTCTTGATCGACGATACGCACCGTTAAATCTGTAATGCTTCGTGCGATGATTGGAAGATAAATGACATGTGCCGGCGTTTCCGATATCTTATATCCTGGTGACACGTTAGGTGAGAATTCATGTATCGTATGTACACGGGTACCGTTGCTGTATGCACCACTGACGACGCTGCATTCTACACGAATAATATTCACGTTCATAATCTTAATCGGTGCATCCGATTCATACCATTGTTGCGGTGCTAATATACGATTCGATGAGAATCCCAAGAGCGAACCAATATTGTTCGGCTTACTAAAATTTATTCTGTAAGCACATTTTATTTCGCTCTTCATTGTATTATGATTGGCACGAATTATTATAGGATATTCACCCTTGTCATCTCTATATAGATTATTTTTGGTACGTACTGTTGCTTGGGAAATTACACGTCTTAAATACTCGTTTATGGCATGCAATTCGTACGATCCTTCAGGAATTGAAATTTCCCTGTCATCGTCACCAAAGTAAAATTTATTGTTCGATGCGTTCACATTCGGTATCGTATGATAAGATTCAAAGGTGGTCAAGCCAAGTTCATAATCATCATCGCTCAAATCTATGGCAGGAAAGTAGCTCGCCGTAAGGGTGCTACTATTGCCCGACAGCGTAAGTGTCAGTGACATACTCGGAGAACTGTCAAACGAATACAGAGTTCTCGCAACGAAACATCAGGAATTTAAATAGGTTTTATCGACAGTTTGCAGAAAATGTAAACACAGTTGTCCGCAAGTGCTTTCTTCGTAACGTTGATAGGGTGTGCGATTGTACTCAATTTTCACTACATCTCTTTCGAGATATCGAATCAATTCTTTGGGCGGTCTAAGATTACCAAAACTATCGAAATATATCGCGCGTTCTCCTCTCTTTGCGTACGCCACCCAATGAGTACCAGATCCTTCAGCGTCGTCCAAATTTATGATACCGCTTTCGTTTATACGCGGTAACATCGGGAGTGCGTTACGCATAAAGACACCTCGAAAAAATGGGATACGCAAGCGCTTCGCCAAGTAGTCCAATTGAACGTTGGTGGTTGCACCGGTAGGCATTTTTATCGTTTCATTGATGTTTCTTTTTTTTTTCTTCGAAACGCCTTTTCCACGTTTGTATGGTGCAAGATAGACTCCTCGACCTTTCATGACGCGGTCTTCCATGGCACGATGATGACGTTTTAATTCTTCCAGTTGACGTTGAGCAGCCTTGTTGTCATTCACAACCTTTGCAACCCCCGCTGCTCTTCCAACCAACGAACCGACTACTCCCAATAACGGTAGAATTGGTAAAACACCACCACGTTTCGCTACCGGAAGTATTCGTTTCGTCTTTTTTCCCTTCGTTTTCAAACCCATGCCGAGTTTTGTCTTTGCTTTCATAGCCGCCCAGACTGCTGTAGCTGCAGCTCTCTCACCGAGAGTCGAATCTTTCGAAGTTATGCGTTCCTGAGCCTTCACAGCGAGAATCTTATCCGCCGCGTGTCTATCGGTAAGGTTATTACTCCGAGAATATGCAATGTCGTGCTCGCGACACGCCTCGTCCAATGAATTAATGGCTCGATCACCTCTAGCCAATCGTTTTGCCAAGCGAGTTCCAGGACCGCAAAAATTATATCCGGGGATGTGCAACTCGACAGGAAGTGCGTTTATCGCACGATTTAATAGGCCTCTACCAATTGTTTTTGTCGTCTTCGGCGACATTCGTTGCAGTCCCTGATCAACGGTGCTGGACCGTCAATGTGCGTTCGTTCCCACGGACGATTATAATGTTCCAGACACCGGCGATACTGCTGAACCTCTGAGTCAGCCTTTATATACTCGGGGAGTCTGTCCCACAAAACGTCAATGTGCGTCGGAAACCCACGCAATAGGACAACCTTCGGTATGTATTTCAACTGTTCGGAGGTTAGGTTTCGAATGTCATAAGTATCCGACAGTAAGAAAAACATTTTCGAAACTGAACAATTTTGATATGATGCACCCCTATAAATAGTTCAATCGGAACAACTCGTTAACGAAATCAACTTCGCAACTTGCAGAGAAAACATGCGGTTCTTGAAGCAACCGACAGCGATACGCGTGACAAATTTTGATGATAGAACGCAATCAATGTTCGATCAAGAGACACGCCGACATGGAAACATGCTTCCAAACACGATTCGTGGAATCATATGCGGCCCTTCGAACTGCGGCAAGACAAACGTGTTGATAAGTTTGCTGGAAAGTCCACACGGTCCACGTTTCGAGAACTTGTATGTGTACTCGAAATCATTGCAACAGCCCAAATATCGCTATTTGGAAAATTTGCTGACATCGATTGATGAAATTGGTTACTTTACATTCTCCAATAACAGCGACGTGATTCCAACGACAGAAGCGCTCGCTAATTCTATTTTTATTTTTGACGACGTTGCAAACGTGACAAACAAGATGTGATAAAGGAATACTTTGCTATGGGTCGCCATTCGAACGTTGACTGTTTCTATCTCTGTC
>NW_022639623.1:435950-436201 GCF_010583005.1 Odontomachus brunneus | reverse complement strand
AGAACGATGGGATGAATACGTTGAAAGTTATGTACATGAAAATGCCCTTTGTCTAAACGCGGCTAAAGATTTTGACGCAAAGTCTCGCAAGATACAATATGTAACGCAACCGGAAGCCGATAGTGACGTTGCAACCAAACAATATGTGGAAGAACGTTTCGCAAAATTTGCGACTGATAGTTTGCGCGACTTTGCGAGCAAACGATATGTACAAGATAATACTCTTTGTATATCTGCCGACCGTAAATTCT
>NW_022639623.1:435560-435784 GCF_010583005.1 Odontomachus brunneus | reverse complement strand
AATATTAAAACGTTGAAAGATCGATTGGAGGAGAATAGTAAAACGTTGAAAACTGAACAGGAAGTAATCAGGGCGAAAAACATACAGAGTATGAATGATCTTCACCAAAACATCAATTTGTTAGTTGATATGATACAAGAAAAAAATAAATCTAAGACAAAAAATACTGATACGAAAGTAGAAGAAAGTAAATCTAAGACAAAAAATACTGATGCGAAAGTAGA
>NW_022639623.1:434962-435095 GCF_010583005.1 Odontomachus brunneus | reverse complement strand
AATGCGTCCTATAGATGTTATCGCCGATAAGCTCCTGAATACAGTGTACAGCAACGTAAAAATTGCAGCGCCTGCTAAATTCAAAGTGGACGATTATGTATGTGTTAGCAAATTCAAGACTGTCTTCGAGAAA
>NW_022639623.1:434680-434952 GCF_010583005.1 Odontomachus brunneus | reverse complement strand
TCGGCGAAAACGCTTCTACTATGAAAATTTGGTTTTGCGATCATTGTCTCAGCACCGTACCTTCCATCCCATTTTGTCAACAGTTTTACATCTACATAATTGCGAACATTTTCCATCGTTTTGCCGAATACTGCATTGTTCATCAATTTGTACAAATTTTTTTCAAAATCATTGATTGCACGCGTTCTAAATTGTGTGTTTAATTCGATATAATCGCGGAGCCATGGAGATTGAGCAAATTGAAGCACGCGGTATATCTTTACGATACGAAG
>NW_022639623.1:434447-434525 GCF_010583005.1 Odontomachus brunneus | reverse complement strand
ATCTGTAACCCATTGAAATTCAGCGTAAGGCAGCGGTTGACACATTGCCCACCCGTACAAGTTATTTACGTCAAAGTA
>NW_022639623.1:433939-434243 GCF_010583005.1 Odontomachus brunneus | reverse complement strand
CCTCTGCTGCAAAGCACGACCAAACATCTGTGGACTGTCAAAACAGCCACTAATTTGGAAAAACCACGATACGTTATCTTTGCCCTGCAAACTAGTCGAAAAAATGTCATGTCGGAAAATATAACTCAATTCGATTGCAATTTAACCAGCGTCTTTTCTTTTCGGTTTTGATATCGCACTCTTTGCTTCGACGTTCGTACTCACCGATGGTGTCTTAGTTTTAACACCGACGTTACCCTCTACATTAGCGGTACTTTCCGCGATTTGCTTCAGAGGTTCGACCACGGGTTTAAAATGTCTCTCC
>NW_022639623.1:430340-433829 GCF_010583005.1 Odontomachus brunneus | reverse complement strand
CGACGTTGAAACGATGTTAAAATGACGTTGGAACGATGTTGGAACCACGTTGGAACGATGTTGCCACGTTGAAGTAACAACGACGATTGTACAACTCACAGCGTAGCAAAATCGTTAAATCCTTTCCTATATCGACCATTGTTCATAGAACTGTCCTTATCAATCACTGTAAAGCCATATTTATGTTGCCAACATTCACGACACAATGCATTAAAATCCTCATATGACATGTCAGTGTTCACATGATCGTTGTAAATATGTTTTAAGTTGGTACCATCCTGTTTGAAGAGAATCAGAAGATTTGTGTTGTCGCGTATAAGATGCTTGGGTATCTTTGCATACAAAAGATTTGAAAAGTAAGTATCAATGCAAATTTTTTTATGCACGTTTAAATTATTTTTCATACATTTAACTTTTGTTATATTTTTTTATAGTATTTCGCAACCACGTCATACTGTTCGTATCCTGGGACGCAGATATGCTCTGACTGCAACGTCGTATAAATATTTGGAGATTGGGATCAACGTAGGACCTGTGCCTACCGTGGAAATAATCATCGGTGACAATTGCGGTAATCAATTAATATTACCTACAGAAACTTGGAGGAAGCTGATGGAAAAACGTCTCGACATCCAACGGCTTCTGCAAACTGACAAACCATTTCCGCTGTCGATTCAAGATTTGGTAGTGGAATTTTGTAAGATGCGCGATTCCAAAATTATTAAACTTACATTATCTAATAAGTCTTTATATTTGAAACCTGCTACTATGAACACATTATTTACTTATGAAAATTGCATCGATCATATGTATGTATGGTTGTCTGAAAATACGCATCTCGTTAGTGTAAAATTTCGAAGTTTTGTAAATGTTCTTCGAGAGAAGGACATTACTGAAATATATCATGCAACAAAAGCGATATGTGAAAGCAACGACTATGACTGTGAGTCGCTCGTTGATTGCGAGTTGCTAGCGTGCACCTTGAAAAATATTATGTATGAGGCTATGAAAAAGTGAAATAACACTCTGAAAAATATATTACGTTATTAAAAAAGTATATCTCTTTTTACTCCCATTGAAAATACTCTCTTTTTACTACCTTTGAAAAAAAAAATATCTGTATAGATATGCAATAATCTCATACATTAGCGTTAGACAAAATTCTTTTTTCGGGAGGGGCTGTTGAAGATAAAAACTAAAAGGATGTCTCTACCCATCAAAGTATCTCTATGCATTAGATAAAATTCTTTTCGAGACCGAATGTTCTCCTCAAAAGATCTTTCTGGAATATTCGAGAATATTCTAGGCGCGCCGGTGACCGGAGAGGGGGAAAGGCGAGTGGATGGCGCGGCCCGCTCGCGAATCGCTGCCAACAGGAAGGGGGGGAAAGGCCGCAAACACGTCGAAAAGGGGAGGATTGATGAAACGGTCAATTATATCGATATTATGTTAAAAAAATATGTGGAAAGATATGTCGGTAAAAACAGATCGCAGGGTCAATAAAAATTACCAATTATGTCGGTAATAATATGTCGGTAAAAAAAATATGTTGGTAAATATAAATATGTTGGTAAAAATATATATACGTTGGTAAAAAATAAATATGTTGGTAAAAATACCGGTAATATGTCGGTAAAAAAGAAATGTCGGTAAGTCCCCTCTCCCGCGTGACGTCAGCCTCCGCGCGTGCAGTTCCCCTCGCCCCGCACCCCCCTCAGAGGACCAGTGTTAGAACCCCCTTATATACCTACTGTCGTACTATGCCAATTTGCACAGCAGCAGCAGCATTTGTAAATCTAGTGTGCACTTTGTAAAAGAAATGGAAGATTTTGCGCAAATCGAACGAGAATTGAGGGAGCAGTCGGCTCGACTGAGTTCGCGAGACGAATACGACGCGTGGGTGCAAAAGAGTGACGAGTGCCTCGAGTTGTTGGAAGAACATAGTCGGGCTAAACGACTGCGATTATCGATCGGTATTAGACAGTCATTGATTGTTCGAATCGCGCAACTCGAGGGTTTAAAAAATACGTTGCGCACACGTTTCGTTCACGCGGGTGCAGGACACAGTACGAGAAATGCAGGACTCGTTTGGCGCGAGGTCGATACCGCGTTCGATAACCGCATACTAACCGGAATTGTCATCAACGCAAACCACATCGAACCTCGCCAATTTCTCGAGGATGCAAAGAATATGGTGCTCGAGCGCATACGGGATGCAATGGAGAGACGCAAACGTGAAAGTAAACACTGCGTTTAACGGTGAGTTCGTCGCGGCTGAAAAACGTGCGGTAAAGAGCATCGCTACGAAAAATTGTGAACTCTTTTCCACATCCAACTTAGAGGATTGGTACGAGCGACGCATCGTCGAGCCCACATTAGCATCGTTGGAGGAATTCCAGAAACGCGATAGCGGGTGGGCATTATCGCGAATACTCAATCTTACAATCAATGTGAACAAATACAATCCGTTGCATGCGGGATGTCACTTTGAGTTACCGCGTGTGATACAACTGAAGCGGGCTGTGATCAATGTCAAATCTCCGGACAATGCGTGAGCAATAGTTGCGGCTCTGTATCCAGCCGAAAGATACGCAGATCGTGCATCATTGTATCCCCATTACACGAACGTGCTCAATCTTCAAGACATTGAGTTCCCCATGAAAATTAATCAAATTACAAGATTTGAACTATTAAACGATATATCCATCAATGTATACGGCATCATGGGAGAAAAGAACGAAGCCATTGTTCCAATACGTCTCAGCGACGAAAAGAAGGAAAAGTATGTCAACTTGCTGCACATTTCGGATCCTCGAGACCACAACACGGGACACTTTGCCTGGATCAAAGACTTATCCAAGCTCGTGAGCTCGCAGTTGAGTAAAAAAGCTCATAAGAAATATATTTGCGATCGATAAGTACATTTCATGAATTCATTTTATCAGAAGTATGCAATAAGGCGATAAAAATTGCAATGTTTATAGGTGTCTGCACTACTTCCATTCCAACAGGAGGCTGGAAAGTCACGTGGTAGACTGCCAAAAAATTAACGACTGTGCCATCATTCTGCCCAGCGAAGACAATAAATAGTTGAGTTTTAGCAATCACAGCAGGAAGGAGCGAGTTCCCTTTGTGATATACGCCGACCTAGAGTGCACACTGGAGAAGACGGCAAGGAATGGAGAGGATCGCAATTTGTACACATACCAACATCACATATATTTAGTATAGCATATTATATACGTTGCTCGTACGACGATTCATTATCCGAATTTCAAAGTCGTCGTGATAGTGACTGCATCTCATGGTTCGTCGGGCAACTCGAAGAAATAGCACACCGCATAAAAGTAATATTATCATCCAATGTCCCCATGGAAACTTTGTCGAAAGAAGAGTGGGCGACATTTCATAACGCGACGCAATGTCACGTGTGTGAAAAACCATTCACAGCAGAGGATACGCGCGTACGCGATCATTGTCACTTCACGG
>NW_022639623.1:429742-429888 GCF_010583005.1 Odontomachus brunneus | reverse complement strand
GGATTTACGTGGGATGCAATGTTGAAATATACCGGCATAAATTTCGAACTGCTCACCGATATTGATATGATCATGTTCATCGAACGCTGTATACGCTGTATACGGTGGCCTGAGTCAATGTTCGGATAGATACGCACACGCCAATA
>NW_022639623.1:429471-429732 GCF_010583005.1 Odontomachus brunneus | reverse complement strand
TAAATTGTATATTTTATGTGTAAATAGAATATAAATCGTATATTGTATATCTTATGTATAAATAGAATATATTTTATGTATTACATATAATCATTTTATATGTATGTCACGTTTTTTCCTCGCCGTTCGGTCGGACGACCTTGGCGTTCCTTCGCAAGCGCGTGACACCGACGGCGGTGGATGAGCTCGCCAGTGTCCTGGAGTTCGGCCGGAGCGCGTGTGTGTGTGAGTGTGGGTGTGTGTGTGTGTGAATGAGGCAGA
>NW_022639623.1:429263-429461 GCF_010583005.1 Odontomachus brunneus | reverse complement strand
AATTTGTATGGATGGGCAATGTGTCAACCATTGCCTTACGCCGAATTTCGATGGATCGACAACGTGTCAAACTTTAACATATTCTCAGTCGCTGACGATTAGCCCACAGGATACATTCTCGAGGTTGACTTGGAGTATCCGCAAAATTTGCACGATGTGCACACTGACCTACCGTTTTGTCCTATGCGCGATAAGCCA
>NW_022639623.1:428847-429075 GCF_010583005.1 Odontomachus brunneus | reverse complement strand
GTGCAACTAATGATTTTGAGAAAAATTTGTACAAATTGATGAACAATGCGGTATTCGGCAAAACGATGGAAAATATTCGAAATCATGTCGATGTAAAACTAGTAACACATTGGGACGGTAGATACGGTGCAGAGACAATGATCGCAAAATCAAATGTTCACAGTAGAAGTGTATTTTCGGAAAACTTAATCGCCATTGAATTGCGCAAACTCGAGGTGAAATTCAACA
>NW_022639623.1:425738-428710 GCF_010583005.1 Odontomachus brunneus | reverse complement strand
ATTGCAAGGTTTGATACGAGCGATTATCCCACTGACAACGCGTACGATATACCGCTTGTAAATAAGAAGGTGCCTGGTTTAATGAAAGATGAAAACAACGGAGCGATCATGACGGAATTTATCGGACTTAGAGCAAAGATGTACGCTGATTGGATGGCAAGAAAGACACGAAAAAAACCAAAGGTGTCAAGAGTAATGTTGTAGCGCGAACGATATCTTTCGATGATTACGGACAGTGTTTAAGAGAGGAGATCGAAACGACTCGCCGTCAATCGTGCATACGATCAAAATTGCATGAAGTGTACACAGTGTCTGAGACGAAAATTGCTCTAAGTCCGTACGATGACAAACGGTATATCATACCCGATTCGACTGAAACGTTACCATGGGGGCATTACAAAATACCATTATAAATAGAAAATAAATTGTATATTTTATGTGTAAATAGAATATAAATCGTATATTGTATATCTTATGTATAAATAGAATATATTTTATGTATTACATATAATCATTTTATATGTATGTCACGTTTTTTCCTCGCCGTTCGGTCGGACGACCTTGGCGTTCCTTCGCAAGCGCGTGACACCGACGGCGGTGGATGAGCTCGCCAGTGTCCTGGAGTTCGGCCGGAGCGCGTGTGTGTGTGAGTGTGGGTGTGTGTGTGTGTGAATGAGGCAGAGTGAATGTCCGTGTGTTTAAAAAGAATAACAGAAACTTTATTGCTATAGTATACAATATGGTGAGCGCGTCGGAACTCCACGCGGTCTTATAGCTAAACGCGATCTTAGTCTAATGCGAACTTATTCTAACACGAGTTTATACTAGGCGCAGTCTCATTCTAACGCGGACGCAGACGCGGTCTTATTCTAACGCGGACGCGGTCTTATTCTATACGCGGCGTGTGGGACGCCTATCGTAGACGTCCCTGCGGACGCGCGACGGCTGTGACGCGGCGGCGGCGTACGGTCGTCGTCGCGGCGGCGATGGCTAAGGTGGAACGCCTAAGCGGGTGGCGTGGAGGCGTCTTCGAGGAGGCAGCGGCTGGGGAGCCCCGAGCGCGGGGCAGAGACGGTGAGCTCGCCACCTCTATATCCCTCGTCCGCTGCGCTGCCTTTCGGAGTAGTGCTGGCCTTGAGGGCAGATAAGCGCACCTTTCCCCGCGGTCGGGTCTCTGATTGGCAGGGAGGTCAAGAGCGCTTGACCGAGGCGGTGAGCGCGCCACCTCTGGTTCCCGTGCCTCTCAGAGAGCGGATTCGGCAGGAGGTGATACTCCCAGGAGGATGAACGCACCTTCCTGGTCGTAGCGGTGTTTCTAGGATGCTGGCTGCTGCCGGCAAGGAAGTCGGAGCGGCGGTCGTACCAGTATGCGTACGGTCGCCTCGGGACTGGTGTCGATTCGTTATCACGCCGCAATTTTATACTTGTGGTTGCTTTGTCTCGGCGCTTGTGGCGCTTCCCCACTCGGGAGACTAATCGGCGGCGGCGTGTGCTGTTATTTGTTTGGCGCTTTGCGCCTGTTAGACGACCCGACGGATGTTCTGTCGGGTCGTAGTAACGAGACGGCTGTTTCGTCACATGTAAATAGAATATATTTTATGTATTACATATAATTTTATGTATAAATAGAATATATTTTATATATTACATATAATATAATAAACAGTTATTTTTACAACATAATATCTTTGTGTATCCACGAGTTGCATGATTTATCGAATTCCAACCATTTTACATAAACCTTATCATCTTTACTGCACAACACTTTTACCACCAAGTACACGTTTGGATTGGCAACACGATGCAGTTTGTACTCGTAGAAACCTCCGACTATAGGCTGTCCGCGAGAATCTTCGAGCAGATAAGTCACAGGATTGGTCGCCTTGACGATCTTAAACACCTCAGTAGTCCAATTGGGTGTGTAGCCTTTAGCAAAGACAGTCTTGAACTTGCTCACGCGCACCGGATCGCCCACTTTGAATTTCGCCGGAGCTGCAATTTTTACGTTGCTGTAGACCGTATCGTGGAGTTTTTTAGCGATCGTAGGGGTCACATCGGCAGAACGCATACCGATGGTTCGGTGCTTGCGCCCGTTGTACTGCACGAAACGCGGTAGCGAGTCGATCCATCTGTAGGTTCCTTGTAATGTAAACATTTTGTACATGTCATTCTTCATCGTACGATTGAATCGTTCCACGACGGAAGCCGATAACCGAGTACGTCGAATAATGATTGATGTTGTGTTTCATTGCGAATCTCTGTACATCGGTATTGTAAAATTCCTTCCCCTGGTCTGTTTGCAAATTTATTGGACATCTTCCGCTGTCTCGAATTATTTTGCCGAACGCCTCGACCATCTCCTTTCTGTTCTTAGTCTTTAGCGGCATGACCCAAGCATGCTTGCTCAGCACATCGATAACGGTGAGTATGTAGTGGTAGCTACTGTTCAGCCGCGAATACGGACGCATCTCCACTACATCGGCCTGCCACAGATCATCGTATCTACGCACAATGACGCGTCTACAAGGAAAATGCCTTCTCGCAGGAGCATGTAACTCCTCCACCAACCGTTGCTTTTCGGGGCTGTGTTGTTTCCCGTCTCCACATGTTTTCCGCATGTCTCCAGTTTTCCGCATGTTTGATCGCTAAGGTCGCCTCATGACGAATGACGAAACTGCGAGCTCATCGTTTTAAATTCCACCTATTCAACGCGTTCTCGCGCTGAAAACACTTTCTCCCATATGGCACGTGTTTCAGCATGAAGTCTGATCAGGTTTTTCCCAAATTCCCCCTTTTTCTTTTCAAATTCTTGCTGTTTCTCTCTCAATGCAGCGAGACCTCTTTCCACGTAGAGTCTATTGACGGCGTCACTGTCGGCTTCCGGTTGCGCTACGCGTCGTATCTTGCGCCACCTCGCATCAAAGTCGGAGGCGACCATGCACAAAGTGTTATCGCGTACGTAATTTTTGAGT
>NW_022639623.1:425556-425728 GCF_010583005.1 Odontomachus brunneus | reverse complement strand
GTCTATCGACGCAAACAAATTCTCCAAGTAGCGATATTTCGGCTGTTGCAGTGATTTCGAGTACACGTACAGATTCTCGAAACGCAGGCCGTGTGGGCTCTTCAAAAGGCTCACCAACACATTCGTGTTACCACAATTCGAGGGGCCACATACGATACCGCGTATGGTAATT
>NW_022639623.1:425264-425546 GCF_010583005.1 Odontomachus brunneus | reverse complement strand
AAACACCAAATTTATTGATCGACATTTCGATGCGAACAACGCGCATCATCGATGTGATTCAATTTATAACAAGGGCCGCCTCGCGAAGTTCCTCGATAATGGATAAAATTTCATTGCCGTGAGCGTTATTGCCAGCTTGTCGGGAGGCTTCCAGCAATCGCAGACGATTCACCAGCGTTGGGATCGTCCCAGTGAACATAGTCGATCGCATTATCATTCAATATCATGGTATGCGGTGTGGCTAAACCTCTGCCCGCCATGTTGATCGATGTACCAATCATT
>NW_022639623.1:425088-425254 GCF_010583005.1 Odontomachus brunneus | reverse complement strand
TGCGCGAGTTTTCGAAGCACATTGACGTTTTGTGGGACAGAATCCCGGAGCATATAAGGGCTGACCTGGAAGTTTGACAGTATCGTCGGTGCCTGGAATATTATAATCGTGGCAACAAACGCACATCGACGGTCTAGCACTGTTGATTAGAGACTGTGGTGAACGT
>NW_022639623.1:424821-425078 GCF_010583005.1 Odontomachus brunneus | reverse complement strand
TCGCCAGTAATATATTTTTGTATTTTTGTTTATCGGCCTCCGTGTAGACGACATCGTCGGGAATTCTTTTGAAAATTAGCTCGTATAGACCAGATGTCCCCGCGTACTTTACACCACCAATTATATTATCGTCGATATCCACATCGAAACTTTTATCGCCGAGTTTCGTTCCATCACTGCTGAAATACACATCGTACACGTAGTCTATGGTGGTATGTTTGTCGCTGCTTAAGACTGCTCCCATGTATTTTTGCCCC
>NW_022639623.1:424658-424811 GCF_010583005.1 Odontomachus brunneus | reverse complement strand
CATATCCCCGGCTACCAGTTTTGCGGGCCGGGTACACGCTTGCGGACACGATTGGCCAGAGGTGAGCGGGGTATCAATCCGCTGGATATGGCGTGTCGCGAACACGATATCGCGTATTCTCAAAGCAACGATCTCGTCGAACGTCACGTGGCC
>NW_022639623.1:424544-424648 GCF_010583005.1 Odontomachus brunneus | reverse complement strand
AAGACTGCTCCCATGTATTTTTGCCCCAGTGGACCAAAATGGGCGCGCAAGGTTTCTTGCCCTTCGGACGTTTGCAGCTCACGTCTAATCGATGTTACGAGTGA
>NW_022639623.1:422412-424534 GCF_010583005.1 Odontomachus brunneus | reverse complement strand
ACGTATAGTCGCGAGAGATTCCACTCTCGGTGAGAGAGCTGCCGCTACAGTCGTGTGGGCAGCTATGAAGGCTAAGACAAAAATTGGAATGGGCATGAAAAAGAAGCGAAGCACGTCGAAGAAGAAAATATTACGAAATCGAATACTTCCAATAGCAAAACGAATCCTCCCTATTCTCCCGCTGCTGGGAGCGTTTGGATCACTAGTTGGTGGAGCGGCGGGGATCGCAAAGGCTGTAAACGATACCAAAGTTGCGCAGCGTCAGCTGCAGGAGATGCAACATCATAATCGCAGCATGGAAGGTCGTGGAATTTATCTCGCACCATACAAACGAGGAAAAGGTGTCATGAGAGGAAAAAAAACGTCGAAAAAATACTAAAAATGCCTACGGGCGTCACCACCAATGTACAATTGGAACAATTGGCGAAACGTATGCGTATTCCATTCTTCAGAGGCGTTTTCACGCGCGACGTACTGCCTACATCGCCGCGCGTAATCGTAAATTTGGATGACATCGAGGGGCCCGGTACTCACTGGGTAGCGAACGCGAAAAGAGGCAATCGAGTGATATATTTCGATAGTTTTGGTAATCTTCGACTACCCAACGAATTGGTGCGATATCTCGAGAATAATACGATGGAGTATAATCGTACGTCCTATCAACGTTACGATCAGAGTATTTGTGGACAACTATGTCTACGTTTCCTGCAGACAGTTAACAGCCGATTTAAGGCCCAACGTTCTGCGATCGGTGTCCAGTAATCGTTTTGGTCTCCGACGAAAATGTCGCTGACATTTACACTCACCAGTAAGAGTAGCACTCTCGCGGGAAGCTACTTTCCAGCCATAGATCTGAGCGATGGCGATTACGAACTCGGTTTGACAGCCTTTGAAACCTATAACACGATATCGAATGTAAATGCGTCGAATAATAAATTTTACTTTGATGAGGACGACAAGGAAATTATAATTCCTGAGGGATCGTACGAATTGTATGCCATATATCGGTACCTGAAACGTGCGATGTTGGAAACCATCAAACCGATCACTGCCAATGATGATGATGATGATAATGATCTCATAGTTATTCGCGCCAATGAGAATACAATGAAGTGTGAGATCAAGTGTGTTCACCGGATCAACTTTAACAAACCAAATACCATTGCATCGCTACTGGGATTTTCTTCAGATCGCATTCTACAGCCGCGGCAATCCCACGAATCAAACGTGACAATCAACATTACGGATGTGAATATTATTCGCATAGAATGTAATGTGACCACCGGTGCGTACAGCAACGACAAATGTGTGCACACCATACACGAGTTTTCGCTTAATGTACCACCAGGATATAAAATATCGGAAACGCCAGCACAGATCATTTATCTTCCGATCTTTGCACGGAGCGTATCGGATTTGACGATACGTGTTGTGGATCAAGACGGTCGATTGCTTGATTTCCGCGGAGAAGAGATAATCGTCAGGTTGCACGTGCGGCGGCGGCAGCAATAAGACACCTGAGATGCTCGTATTGAACGAAGCAAGTCAGATTAAATACGTGAGCGACATTTTTCCCACCAAGAGGACGATTATAAACAAGAAAAATAAGAAACTTAGCGCAGCCAACATTGCATTTTTAAGATCTTTGGGATTCATCGTGTGAAAAGATACGTGAAGATGGTCGACATTTTGAACATTGGCGGTGAGCCAATCACATCGTCAAGATCGAGACTCACACGTACAATCCATACGCCAATACATCTTTTGGACACAGTGACGAGATACGAATACCGATACAACAGCAGGATTTGTACACGTTGCCATGTGAGAGTTTTCTCTACATCGAGGGCAAGTTTGTGCAAACGAGGATAGAAGGCGATAACCATGCAGTTGAGATGTTGACAAATAATTGTGCGGCCTTTCTGTTCGATGAAATCCGGCACGAACTCAATGGTGTGGAGGTTGACCGCTGCAGAAACGTTCGAGTAAGGAGCACGCTCAAAAACTATGTATCGCTGACTCGTGACAAAAATTTATTGTTGAAGAACGCTGGTTGGGATCTCTCGAGAAACATGTTTGCGGAATACTTTAATTATTGTGTCCCGCTCAATACATTGCTAGG
>NW_022639623.1:381929-422402 GCF_010583005.1 Odontomachus brunneus | reverse complement strand
GCTCAATACATTGCTAGGCTTTTGTGAGGACTACAAACGGATCGTAATCAACGTTCGTCACGAATTGATTTTGATACGTTCACGCAACGATTACAATTGCGTGGTGGGACATGCAAATTCTGACCCGAAGATTGATTTGTTCAAAATACAATGGCGAATGCCTCACATAATGCTGAAAGATGTAAACAGGCTGTCTATGCTGCGAACTCTGGAAAGCGATCGATGCATGAGCGATTTAAGCATGAGTTTTCGCTCGTGGGATTTGTACGAATTTCCACTCCTACAGAGCACGACCAAGCATTCGTGGGCTGTCAAGACGACGACTCAGCTGGAGAAGCCGCGTTACGTCATCTTTGCTCTGCAGACTGGTCGAAAGAATTCTCTCACTGGTAATGTTGTCATATTCGACCACTGTAAGCTGACTTACGTGAAACTTTATCTCAACTCGGAATTTTATCGACGATATGAATTTGGATTTCGATAAACAGAGATACGTCATTCAGTACAATATGTATGCATGTTTTCGCAAATCATATTACGGGTGCGACAACGGCAATGTATTGTTCGATCCCATACAATTTCTTACTCATTGTCCGTGTGTGGTCATTGATTGCTTGTGACAAAACGAATCCATCAAGAGCACCACTGTCGGTGTGAGAATTGAATTCGACTGCAAGGAGAATACCAGGTATGTAAATACAAAACCGGAATTTTTGTATAGAAAATACACGTTTATTGTATGAAAATGATAAAAAATATTTTATTCAAAGTATTGCCCATCGCTAGTTATACATTTTTCCCACCTGTCTGACAATTTGTGGATGCCACGCCAAAAAGATTGTTGCTCTTTTGAGGCAAACCAGTCCTCGAGCCATTTTCGTACATTTTCGTAAGAAGTGAAGCGCTGCTTAGCAAGTGCGTGTCCCATCGATGCAAATAAATAGTAATCGGACGGAGCCAAGTCTGGTGAGTAAGCCGCATGCGAAAGTATTTCCCAACTAAACGCCTCAATCGTTTCCTTAACCAGTTTTGCTGTGTGTGATGGTGCATTATCATGAAGCAAAATCACTTTGTGTTGCCTTTTTTTATATTCTGGTCGTTTTTCACGCAAAGCTTGATTCAAATCGATCATTTGTTGTCGGTAGCGTTCAGTATTAACGGTTTGGCCAGGTTTTAGCAGCTCATAATAGATCACACCCTTCTGATCCCACCAAACACAGAGCATTGTCTTCCGTCCATAGCGATTTGGCCTTGCAGTCGATGTCGATGGTTCGCCTGGAGTTACCCATGATCTTTTACGCTTAGGATTCTCAAAATATATCCACTTTTCATCGCCAGTCACAATTCGATGGAGAAATGACTTTCTTTTGTACCTGGCGAGCAGCATTTCGCAAGTGGTTTTTCGGTTTTCCTGCTGTCTTTCATTCAGTTCATGTGGAACCCATTTTCCCATCTTCTGGATCTTTCCCATGACTTTCAAATTTATGGAGACGGCTTCTCGTGTCATATTTAATTGATCCGCGAGTTGTTGTTGCGTTTGAGTGTCATCCTCATCCAACAATGCTTGCAATTCGCTGTCTTCAAACTTTTTCGGTCTTCCACGTTCTTCGTTTCTTACGTCAAAATCGCCACTTTTGAATTTTTTAAACCACTCAAAGCACTGTGATTTACCAAGAGCATGCTCACCGTAAGCTTCGACAAGCATTCGATGCGATTCTGCAGCAGTTTTCTTCAAATGGTAACAGAAAATCAATGCTGTCCGCAAATCGTAGTTTCCAGGCACAAAATTCAACATGTTCAACGCTATTACAAACTATGCTGTTGTATGAAACTTGTATTGTTGTGAGTTGAAAACCTTTGTCAAAAATGTCAACAAGAAAATGACGCCAATGACGCGGTTTGACGGTAACTACATTGACAGCTAGGGCCATCTATGGGCAAATTCCGGTTTCATATTTACAGACCTGGTATACTGATGGTATACAGCTTATTGCCTTCTGCACGATCGCATTGTGGAGTACAGTCCCCTGACCAACATTGTGCGCAAAATCACATAAAAATAAACGTGCCTATATTTGTGGACCTGCAAGGATTCACAGTTGGAATGTGATTTTACGTAAAAGAGATAGCGATACTTGGAAATGGAACTGTTCTCTCATTATGTCTTTGCGAGTCCTATGCCGTGGCATCTTCTCACGAGAGCTAACAAATCGAAAGCAGCATGGTTGACGGCTGATCATCATGGTCTGCATTGGAAGGATGGAATCGTCCCGTACAACAAAGCGAAACGTTTGATCACAGACGCTGTGCTCAGCAAAACCAGCGAAGAATCCAAACTTGTCTACGTCAAGGGATACGAGAAGCGAGAGTGGTTGACGAATCTCCTCGATGCTGATGCGAGGGGCAAGGTGATCGTTGAGACTCTGGATGTGGATTACGAGGATATGGCGTCATTGGACAAGTTGGATGCAACCAACATTTTACGGTGTAAAAATTATTCAAAACGCTATGCGTTACAAAATGTACTGAAAATATTTAATTGGTGGTAGTGTCAGCGCCAGAAAGAATTGTTTAACTTTTGATATGTAAAATAAATTTTTATTATAATGTTACATTTATTGATTATATTACTTAATAATAATAATAATAATAATTTTATTTATTTAATAATAATAATAATATATAATAATATATAATAATATATAATAATATATAATAATATATAATAATATATAATAATATATAATAATATATAATAATATATAATAATATATAATAATATATAATAATATATAATAATATATAATAATATATAATAATATATAATAATATATAATAATATATAATAATATATAATAATATATAATAATATATAATAATATATAATAATATATAATAATATATAATAATATATAATAATATATAATAATATATAATAATATATAATAATATATAATAATATATAATAATATATAATAATATATAATAATATATAATAATATATAATAATATATAATAATATATAATAATATATAATAATATATAATAATATATAATAATATATAATAATATATAATAATATATAATAATATATAATAATATATAATAATATATAATAATATATAATAATATATAATAATATATAATAATATATAATAATATATAATAATATATAATAATATATAATAATATATAATAATATATAATAATATATAATAATATATAATAATATATAATAATATATAATAATATATAATAATATATAATAATATATAATAATATATAATAATATATAATAATATATAATAATATATAATAATATATAATAATATATAATAATATATAATAATATATAATAATATATAATAATATAAAATAATAATAATAATAATAATAAATATATCAATATAATTTAATTATTATTTGTATGTCGCCGCAATTAATTCTAATTATTTCTACTTCCTCCTCTTCATCAGACTCCTCCATTTCCGCCTCCTTCTCATTTACAGCCTCCTCCTCTTCACCGCTAACGATGACGTTAATTACTTCTATATGTTCTGAAAATCAAATATAAAATTAATTTAACGCTTTTATATACAGAAAAATTAAAAATTTTATGTGAAATTATTTGTGCTTTCTTACTATTATCCACCTCTCTCTCATCAACAATTTCAACGTCTATTTCTACTTCCTCCTCTTCACCGCTATCGATGATGTTAATTACTTCTACATGTTCTGAAATCAAATATAAAATTAATTTACCGCTTTTATATACAGAAAAAATTAAAAATTTTGTGTGAAATTATTTGTGCTTTCTTACCATTATCCTCCTCTCTCCCATCAACAGTTCCAACGTCTATTTCTGCTTCTTCCTCTTCATCAGACTCCTCCATCTCAACCTTCCTCTCCTCCTCCTTCCATTCTTCGGTAGCTAAAATTGGATTAATTATTTTATTTAAAAATTTAAAAACCTGGATTATACAATCTATTAAAAACTTACGTGGGGGGCTTTGTTGTAGTAAAATCTCCTCCTCCTCCTGAAATGTGGGTCTTCTAATTCGATATTGTACAACATTTTTCTTGTATCTTTTTCTCTTTCTCTCGTTGATTTGGACTTGGACTATTTGCCGGTGACTACTAGGTGACTTTTATATGGTCCATCGCTATCTTTTTCTAACAAATATGTCTCGTTAGGAGAGGGTTGCAAATGTGCAAAATCAGCACAGTCTAACGTAATAGTAACATCATATGTCGCACATGCAGTCAACAGCATCCATACATTGATGTATCAGCACAAAAAATATTGCATTGTGATGCTTAAGATCGCACTGAGAATTTCTCAATTTATCGTTCAATCGGTCAACTAATGTGCGGACATGTAGATCAAATCTGACTCACTATACGAACTCCGTTGATATCGCCATATTTCATCGGTGTAAAGCATAGATTCATTACATTCATCGTCCCAACTGATTTTATCTATTTTTGGCCACTGTAAACTGTCTCGATAACACATACAAAGTTTGCGTTTATCGTGTCGCTCTATCATCAAAATTGGCATATCAGCGTGTGTCCTGTATCTGTTGCTGCTTGGGTCTCGACTAAACTATCCGCTGATGTAATACTCATGATTTTATATGTTTCAAAACGTGCAAAATATACATACTACTATGATCTTTATGATAGTATCGGGTTTCACATTTTTCTGCGCATCTTACTGTCAACCACAAATCGATGCAGCACTAAAATGCTATATTGTGACGCATAAGATAGAGATCTTACATGAATACTTTTGGACTGCACTTTTGATATAAATATTGGAATACATCGTTTCGGTAATCGTTTTTATGATTTTTGGTAGCCGTTATCGTTTCATTACCGTTTCTTTTCCGTTTTTTACCATTCTTTACTGTTTCATTCCCGTTATTTACCGTTATTTGCCATTTTTTACCGTTTTTTATCGTTTTCTACTGTTTTTTTACCGTTCTTTACCGTTTCTTTTTACCGTTTTTTACCGTTTCTTTACCGTTTTTTATCGTTTCATTGCCGTTCTTTACCGTTTCTTCACCGTCCTTTACCGTTTTTTACCATTTTTTTACCGTTTCTTTACCGTTTTTTGCCGTTCTTTACCGTTTCTTTACTGTTTCATTCCCGTTCTTTACCGTTTTTATCATTCTTTACCGTTTTTTACCGTTTCATTGCCGTTCTTTACCGTCTCTTTACCGTTTCATTCCCGCTCTTTACCGTTTTTTACCGTTTTTACCGTTCTTTACCGTTATTTACCGTTATTTACCGTTTCATTCCCATTCTTTACCGTTTTTTTATCGTTTTATTCCCGTTTTTACCGTTTTTTATCGTTTCTTTACCGTTTTTTACCGTTTCATTGCCGTTCTTTACCGTTTTTACCGTTTCATTCCCGTTTTTTACATAACATATTATCCATGATACATAGCACGCAAACGCTTGCAAAATCTTGTCGCGGGGACACAGTGCACGTGCTCATAATAAGTAATAAGAATATCATGTGTCACATTCTTTTTCTTGCGCATCTAATTGTCGAATGCATACGTTTGCAGAATATTAGAGTTTGCAGCTGTGACTAAAAAAATCACGCTGCGAAATGCGCGAGCGGCTCGGACGGCGCGGGCGGCGCAAAACCGCCGCAAAATCCGCCGCAAAAAATCCGCCGCAGATCGGTAAAATGATCTATCGAAAGCAGATAGAAAAAATTATATAATATCGGTAATTACCGATCATCGGTATTATGTAAATATGACAGTAAAAATTATGTAAATATATATGTTGGTAAAAATTAAGTAATTAAATGTTGGTATATAATATCGGTAATAAATTACCGATCGTTGGTATTATGTAAATATGCTGGTAAAATTATGTAAATATATGTTCGTAAAAAATTAAGTAATTAAATGTTGGAATATAATATCGGTAATAAATTACCGATAGTCGGTACTATCGGTATTGTGTAATTATATGTGGGTAAAAATTATGTAAATAAATGTTATATAATATCGGTAAAAATTACCGACTGTCGGTAACATCGGTATGTCCCCCCAGTTACCGACCGCTGATAACCCCTTTGCGGTGACGTCATATCCCCCGCCCCCCCCCGCCGCGGTAGCGCAACTCCCCGCTGACGTCATACCCCCCCCCTGACATCATACCTCCCGTGACGTCATACTCCCCCTGGTGACGTCATTCCCCCCGCCCGCGGTACCCCCCGCCCCTCATCCCCCCTCAGAAGACCTGGATTAGAATCGGCCTAGCATACCTACTCATGTTTTTGCCGACAAAGTGAACGATAAGTAATTTTCATATATTTACAATAATTTGTCAATCACAAACACACTGTACACGAATTTAAAAAATAATATTTTATTTTACAATATTATATATGTTATATGACAATAATGTATAATAATTTTTCAGTATTTCTTAGTATGATTAGGCTTCTATATTATGTTCGTTGGATTGTGCTCACGTGTATTTTTCATGAGCTGACAGCAAGTTGACAGCAACATGATGACAACAATTGTTTAAATATGAATGATGTGCATATGATGACAATATGCCATCATATGCACATAATTCATATTTAAACAATTGTTGTCGTCATGTTGCTGTCGACTCATGAAGAATACACGTGAGCACAATCCAACATTCATAATGTAGAAGCACCTTGTCCCTACTTTTTCGAAAACAGTTGCTTCAACGGTTCTCAGCAACTTGACGGCAACTTCATAGACAGGTGGCTATCTGAAAATTAGAGATGCCCGATTCTTAATCAATTCGATTCTTTCCCTAACAAATTTAGGGAAAAAGTTGTTCGTGCTGCTTGCATGTTTCATACTTTTCACTTTTAAAAAGAGATGGACGCCTAATCAGACGATTGGAAGAAACAATCGAGTTGATTGTCTCTCTTTTGCTTCTTCCAAACATTCCAATATACTTTTGCCTGGTTTTAAATACGAAAAGTGTGAAAAGTGCAAACACGATTAAGCCTATTTTTGGGGAAAGAGTCGAATCGATTCAGAATCGAGCATCTCTGCTAGGAATGTTATTATTTTGTAAGTATATGTCAATTTGCTCCTTTACAACTAACTCTAGTAGTTTTTCATATATTGGTATATTATAATCGCGAACAGTATTAGCGCTGTCGAAACGCTTCATGAGGAACCGTTTCGATTGCGCCACAATAAGGAAGCGGATGTGCAAGTGCTGCGCTAAACACCACCTTGCACATTCCGCATTTCAGACCTCGAGTCGAAACGCACCAAATTATTACCAAATATAGTAATCTCCTTGTCGCCAGGCATCCCCTCCGACAGGACTAAATAATATTATAAAAGAGCGGAGAAGACCGCCCGATATAGCTTTTATACCTCGGTCTCTCGCCCGCGACGTGCGTACCTGTCGCACCTCCCGCGTGTAACTCTAAGTTTCGGGAGGTAATAAATAAACTAAATACTTTTTATAATCAAGACTATTTTATTTCACTAACGACAGCCGTTAGCTGTCCCACCGCCACACACCTTGCCAGGCCCGTGACATCGATCTCGAATCTTTATCTTCCTCGCGTCCCAGCTACACGGGGCACGACAAATTTGGTGCGGATCGCTGTCCGCCGAGCCTTGGGTGCTACCTGTGAACAAAAGTGAAATACGGGTTAGTAAAAAGTGGTGTAAGTGATAAAAAGAAAAGTTCAAACGAGAAATTGTCGGAGCTAGCTAGTGGACGTCGAAGATATGTCCACTGATAAATGCTACCGGCTATCTCAAAAAAGGGCGAGACGTTACACGACCGAGAAGAAGCCACTACGCCGAGAGAGCTCAAAAAGTTACTGCGAGCCCTCCAAGACAAAAAAAACTGGATTATAAGGCAAAACAGAGACAAGCTTAAAAACCCAGTCAACGCCTAGAAGGAAATACTACCAACAACACTGTGGGACCGGAGCCAGAGAGAGCTAGTGCTACTGCGGGATAGAGGACGGCCGTCGGAGCTAAGACCGTTACCATCTGACGTAAGTGATACAGGACCCTACAAAGCATCAGCTGTTGAGCCGACCTGCCCCAACCATTGTGCAACGTAGCGAACTACGGGGAGCAGAGACAGCCTTGCTGAGCAACGTCAACCTCGGACAACGCCCGACACACGATAGACTGCAGAAAACTGCGACGAGACAAAAGTCATCATGCGCCTCACGATTGTAATGTAAGTCAGAAAACCACTGTTATTCAGTTGTGACCGCGTGCGCCTATTTAAACATGAATGTCGGAAGGGAGCAACGTCCCTCGCGTACCGATTAGGAACCGAACTTGGCTCCACAGCGAGCCTGCGGCCAGAACACTAAGGCGATTAGAAAAACTAGGCGATTACAATCTGGTCCGTCTGATAGACGACACCAGACGACTAATACGACAAAGCGGGCGTCATACGGTAGAACAACGAGACGAAAACCCCAATGTAACCGAGCCGCCTGCATTTATAACAGTCGAAAGCGAATTTAAATTCGTTGTGCTAGATGAAAGTTTATTATCTCTGGTACACCCCGCGGACGAAAATATTAACGTACGCTCTAGGAGACGCGCACGGTTGTCCTCTTCTAGCACTATAAGCGACGTGTCTGACAGAGATGAATTTTCACTCACCTCGTATGATAGTTCCGTATTCGATCCGGCAGAATCCGATAACAAATTAAAAATGAGCAATTTACCTAGCCAGGAAACGCACTCCATCGGAAGTGGTGAAATCGATAGAGAAATAGAAAGAATGCGAACAGAGTGCGGTTTAGGAACCTTGCGACCCGAATCACGTCGAATTAACGAACAAGCACGAGACATCGCATCCCCCGCCGAGTCAAATGGACTACTACTCGGACCCAGCCGTGACGAGTTACTACTCGGAATAATTAATCAAATGCGGCATGAGATCTGTCACATAACCGAGCAAATAAATGCTCTTACTAGGCACACTAACGCGAGACCGGTCGATATGGGCATTACGTACAGACGGGCAGCGAACGACGTGCGAAATCGACACTCGCGTACGAACTACTTACTTTTAAGGAAGCTAGAAATTTAATACCGGAGTTCGATGGCTCCTCGCAACATAGATTACAAGAATTTTAAACGCGAGTTCTTATGCCATAAATAATATAGGTCTCACGGATGGATGTATATCAGTTGGACACAGGGCAATTGGACACAGTCCAATCACAAGTCGCTGTTCCAAGGGACCCTACAAATGTCTCTAATCACACGGTGCTGTGATTGGCTGTGTCCAAATGCACCGTGTCCAAGTGCACCGCTCCCCCCACGGATAAACTCGCATTGTTAGAGGCCATATTATGCACTAAACTAAAGGGAAAATCCATGATCGACTTTGACATCCGTGATATCCAGAACTTTGAGCAATTAAAACGAGAATTAGAAATTTGCTATTCGAAGCAAAAGAGTATAACGCATTTACAGTTAGATTTCAATACGCTGAAGCAACAAACAGGAGAAAGCGCACAAGCATATGGCACGCGAGTTGACAAACTCGCGATGCAACTTTATCAAACGCTAGTGGACGAACGAAAACATACAAACGACCAGAAACGAACAATACTGGAAACGATTCAAGCACAGGCTCTCCAAAATTATCAGATAAGATTACGTGATGACATAAAAACGGTGGATCACGAAACTATAATACTTTGCACGAGGCGATTTCCGCCGCCAGCTCAGAAGAACGGGTGCAGGGAAACGTAAAACCCCCCGTAAGATCAAAACCTTTAACATACGCAAGAAATGACAAAGTCATCAACTGCTCCAAATGTGGAAAATTAGGACATTACGGACACGAATGTCGGTCAAGCCGATATACAAATCGGTTCTCATTACCGAAACCCGAAACGCGGACTCGAATAAACTCCGCAGATAAGCATTGCTTGCACTGCAAGAAAAACGGGCACACTCGCGATGACTGTTGGCACCTACACGGAAAACTTACCGAGACACGGGACACCGCGAGCGATCGCCGAAAATACGCGCGCCCAGTGACTATCACCACGCTAGATACAAATAAACCATCGACATCTCGCGGAAACGGGAGCACTAGATTCAACCACGACCAGAAGGAAAGGAACAAAAAGGAGCAAAGTCGCGTGCGTGACTACCGCGTAAATCAGATCCGGCGAAATTTACATAGCTGCGCCGGATTTGACCTAGTAATCTTGCCGATAAAGAAGGCGAAAGAGAATACCTTTTCTCGTTGATACGGGATCCGCCATTAGTCTCGTAAAAATACGAACATTAGACAATGATACCCCTATAACTGCAGAAAAATTGACACTAACTGGTATCACCGGACATAAAGCCTATACTATAGGAAAAATAATCGCCACAATCAACGTAAGAAAGCAGCGCCGAAAATTTGAGCTGTTCGTTGTACAGGATGATTTTCCAATCGAACACGAGGGGATCTTAGGAATAGATTTCCTTCGCGCTAAATTCGACTATAAAACAAAAACAATGACGGTTTCCGGACAAAGTCTACCACTAATACCACAGAAAATATACAATCTCCCCGCGCGCAGTGAAGTAATAATACGCGCCGCGGTGAATATAAATCAAGTGGGAATAATCCCAGCTGAAGAAATTTCGCAGGGAACTTTTATTGGAAATTGTCTAATGGAACCTGACAATTATACATGTCCTGCCACAGTAATCAATACTACCAACAATATTGTCGAAATAACCACATCTTACGTAATATTAGAGGATACTCCGGAATACGACACCGCAGAGATAAACGTACTCACTACAAACCGAAATAATAAACTGTTAGCGCGAACGGAAATACTAAATCAGCAATTAAAGTTGGAGCATCTAAATATAAAAGAGAAAAAAATAATACGCGAAGTTTGCGAGGAATACAATGATATATTTTTCCTCGAAGGAAACAGCCTTATGCATACTGCGGTCGTAAAGCATCAAATTACCACGCGAAATGACGCCGCGCCGGTAAACGTGTGACCATATCGCCTATCAGAGCAGCATAAAAAGGAGATAGATAAACAAATACGAGAAATGCTTGATAACAAAATAATAAAAGCCAACAATAGTCAGTCGAATACACCATTATTGACCGTACCGAAGAAAACGGATGCATCAGGAGAAACAAAATTACGAATCGTAATGGATTTCTGAAAGTTAAGCGATCTAACTATTGGGAATTCCTTTCCACTACCTAATATTAGTGATATCCTAGATCAACTAGAAAACGCGAAATATTTTTCTACACTGGACCTTGCGGCTGGATACCATCAAATAGAAATGGCAGAAAAAGATAAAGGTAAAACAGCTTTTTCAACACCCACGGGGCACTACGAGTTCAATAGAATGCCCTTTGGATTGAAAAATGCACCAACCATTTTCCAACAACTCATGAATACTGTCCTAACGGGACTACAATGTCAAGGGCTAAAATGTCTAGTATATTTAAACGACATAGTCATATATGGAAATAGCCTAGAAAATCACAACAAAAAACTTGTTAGTGTGCTACAGCGAATACGGCAATGTAATCTAAAGCTCCAACCAAACAAATGTGTATTCCTTAGGAAGGAAGTTACCTACTTAGGGCATATAATTTCGGAAAAGAGAATCCTGCCCGATCCAAAAAAGAGAGAAGCAATAACAAATTTCCCGAGACCCACAAAAATCAAGGACATACAATCATTTATAGGGCTCGCAGGATATTATAGAAGATTCATCGATAATTTTTCAAAAATTGCACGATCATTAACAAAATTAACCAAAAAGGATGAAAAATTCGAATAGAATAAAGAACAACAAATGGCGTTTGATAAGCTAAAGGAAAAACTGACCACCGCACCGGTATTAACATATCCGGATTTCGAAGAAGAATTTGTAGTCACGACTGATGCGTCCGACCATGCAATCGGAGCCATATTATCGCAAGGCCGAATAGGAGCAGACAACCCGATAGCCTATGCGAGCCGCGTATTATCACGCGCAGAACAAAATTATAACACAACTGAAAAAGAATTATTAGCGATAGTTTGGGCCATGAAACACTTCAAACATTACATTTACGGAATCAAATTCAAAATCGTAACAGATCATAAACCACTAGTCTGGCTATTCAACGTTACAGATCCTGGATCCAGACTAATAAGATGGAGGTTGAAATTAAAGGAATATGACTATGAAATAATCCACAAGACAGGGAAGACGAACGTAAACGCAGACGCGTTAAGTAGATACCCCCCAATATCAGTACTGCAAGCTAACACTCCGTAGGAGACAGAGGAGACGAACAAGAAAAAGAAGAAGAAGAAGAAGAAGAAGAGGAAAAGGAAGAAGAAAAAGAAGAGGAAAATAATGCAAACAAGCATAAGATGCAAAATTATACAGAGGAAGAAAAAAGACGAATACTCTACGAATACCACGTGCACTGGGAGGGCATCAAGGAATACAACGTACATTAAACAGAATATGTATGAAACACAACTGGAAAGGAATAGCAGAAGATGTAACACAGTATATAAAAAAATGTGAGCTATGCCAAAAAAATAAATTAAGTCTACAGAAAAAATCACCGATGATAATCACTGACACACCTACTAAGCCGTTCGAAAAATGCGCGCTAGACATAGTAGGACCGCTCACAATAACAACAAAAGGAAATAAGTACATTCTAACATTCCAGGATAATTTAATTAAATTCAGTAAAGCTATTCAAATACCTAATCAAGAGGCGACAACTGTCGCGAAAACATTTACCGAAAATATAGTATTTGAATATGGGATACCAGAGAAAATATTAACAGATCAAGAAACAAACTTTCTTAGTAAAATATTCAAAACGGTATGCAAACTATTAAGAATAGGAAAAATTCAAACCACCGCATACCATCCACAGAGTAATGGAACATTAAAAAGGTCGCATAGAACACTCGCAGAATACCTTCGACACTATATTAACAACGACCAAACAGACTGGGATGAATGAATACGCAATCTTTACATATAATATAATTCCTCATACTACAACGAAATATACACCATTTGAACTGGTATACGGGTACCAGGCAACAATACCATCATTTATATTAGTAGCGCCAAAAACTACATATACGAGGATTATGCGCAGGAGATAAAACAACGGCTCCGACCAACGAATCAAATAGCCCCGGAGCATGTTAAAGAAGAAAAAGCAAGAAGTAAGAAATACTATGATCGAACAGCTAAGGGAACTGTAATTGACATAGGCGATCAAGTATTATTACATGATGAGACAGTACGACGAGGAAGATCGAAAAAACTAGACTCTATGTGAATAGGAAGTAATGGAAAGACACTCTAACGAAAACTACATAATAAAACGTGGCCGACGAACACTTCGCGTACACGCAAACCGGCTAAAACTATATCTAGAGAATTAAGATTGTAAAACGATAAACTCATCTAAGAAGGCGGCGTATCACGGCCACGTAGCATTCGATCCCGAAGAATGAAACGAGATGCCCCCATCCGGGACAAGGGCTCAAGCCTAACCCAAAGGCACCCCCATCTCCGTGGCCCATCGGAGGACGACGCGCCTCCGCCCCATACAAAATTACTGGCACGTCAGGGGACCGCAAATGTTCCGTGGGAAGAAGGAACCCCGAACAAGCTATATAGTCCCACTGAGTAAATAAATAAAAAACGTAAAAACACCATAACAAAAACCACATAAACAAAATTCACATAAACTCAAACAACATTACCGCAGAACAAACCGGACACGAAACCCTGGCCGGTGACATGAAGGGGCAGAAGAACTAAACTAATTGTAAGTAATTAAAAAAAAAAAAAAAGAAAAAAAGCCCAATTCTAATAAAGAACGGAACGCAATTAAAAAGGTAGCCATTTGCAAACACACACAAACAAACAAACAGCTTAGAATCAAAGAAAAGGAGGCAGTTTTATCCCACGCGAAACGCTATAGATACAGAAATCAAATAATTACTTTACATTACACGAAAACACAATTTTAATTCCTTTAAAAGGAAGAAACGCTAGGTTACACTCAACACACAACACACAACAATCACGTATATATGATCAGAATAAAAAATACCAAAATAAGATAATAAAAACGGAAATAATTACACTTAGACGATAATGTAAACTAACCATAGGAAACACTATAACCTAACAATCACACCAGAAAACACGGTAGAAAATATAATTTACACCACTGCGCCCAGCGTAAGCGTAATAGTATTTATAATTTTAATTGTAGCAATATTCATAGTAAGAAAAATAAAATGGAAAAGAGACCCACCAGTCATAGTAGAGCGCAATAGTCAGCGAAATATAAGAATACGTTCTAAACCTATTAGGTGCGCAACTAAGTTCCCGCTGTTTGTCAATAGATGGCTCCAGCAGTAAGTGCTGGTCGATTTTGACATATCCAATACGTCATGAACCAAGCTTAGACATATGGTAAACAAACCACTTTGACATGTTAGTAATTTTGTTTTGGCGTCATATACTTTTGGTTGTGTGAAAATGTCTAATTTTATGCCAAATAATCGTCATTTGCGGGAAGTGTTGATTTTCTTATTTCATTCAAAGAAAATGGCGGCTGAAGCGCATCGAGAGCTCCAAAAAGTTTACGGAGATGCTGCTCTAAGTGAAACAACGTGCCGTGATTGGTTTCGTCGCTTCAAAGACGGTGATTTCGATGTTGACGACCGTCCGCGTGAAGGAAGGCCAAAAACCTTCGAAGACGCTGAATTGGAGGCATTGCTCGATGAGGATCCGTGCCAAACGCAAGAACAGCTTGCTTCAGCATTAGGAGTTACCCGCCAAGCCATTTCCAAGCGATTGCATGCGTTGGGAATGATTCAAGGAACTTGAGTTCCTTATGATTTGAAGCTAAGGGACGTTGAGCGTCGTTTTTTCGCTTGTGAACAACTGCTCCTGCGGCAAAAAAGGAAGGGTTTTCTTCATCGCATCGTGACGGGTGGATAAAAAATGGATTCATTACAGCAACCCAAAGAAAAGAAAGGCATGGGGACTGCCCGGTCATGCTTCTACGTCGTCGGCTCGGCCGAATATTCACGCTGCGAAGGTTATGCTGTGTATTTGGTGGGACCAGGTCGGTGTTATTTATTATGAGCTGTTGAAACCGAACGAAACCATCACTGGGGAACGGTATCGAATTCAATTGATGCGATTGAGCCGAGCACTGCGCGAAAAACGGCCACAATACGAGCAGAAGCACGAAAAAGTGATTCTACAGCATGACAACGCTCGGCCTCATGTAGCCAAACCCGTTAAAACCTACTTGGAAACGCTCAAATGGGAAGTCCTACCCCACCCGCCATATTCCCCAGATATTGCGCTGTCCGATTATTACTTGTTCCGTTCGATGGCACATAATCTGGCTGATCAGCAGTTCCGCTCATATCAAAAAATGGCTTGATTCGTGGATAGCCTCACAAGACGAACGGTTTTTACCGTAACGGTATTCGAGCTCTGCCAGAAAGATGGAAAAAAGTTGTAGCTAGCGATGGACAATACTTTGAATGATTCATTTGTAACCATTTTTTCACAATAAAGTTGCATTTTCATAAAAAAAACAGCGAGAACTTAGTTGCGCACCTAATATAATACCTACAATTCCTGCGCTAGAACGCAGACACAGCTTATACGCATAAGGTAGAAATAGTACACGATTATAGCCACATTTATATACGGGAAAACAAATATTGTAACACAAATATAATAAAATATAAGTACAAACGATTGTAACCATAATTGTAAGCGAGAAAAAATGTACATAGAATAAGATTGCGAAAACCTCGCTAGACACTCCGTTTTCTTTTCCCAAGGGGGGAGGGATATTATAATCGCGAACAGTATTAGCGCTGTCGAAATGTTTCATAAGGAACCGTTTCGATTGCGCCACAACAAGGAAGCGGATGTGCAAGTGCTGCGTTAAACACCACCTTGCACATTCCGCATTTCGGACCTCGAGTCGAAATGCACCAAATTATTACCAAATATAGTAATCTCCTTGTCGCCAGGCATCCCCTCCGACAGGACTAAATAATATTATAAAAGAGCGGAGAAGACCGCCCGATATAGCTTTTATACCTCGGTCTCTCGCCCTGTCGCACCTCCCGCGTGTAACTCTAAGTTTCGGGAGTTAATAAATAAACTAAATACTTTTTATAATCAAAACTATTTTATTTCACTAACGACAGCCGTTGGCTATCCTACCGCCACACACCCTGCGCCCGTGACATCGATCTCGAATCTTTATCTTCCTCGCGCCTCAGCTACAGGGCACGACAGGTAATATATTTTGTGACGTGACGATTTTTGAGGATCGTCCGTCACTGGGGGTTGCTAAGGAAGCAGGAATGCGCTTCCGATCTGAAGTGTGGGGGTCGCGTCCTAGCCATAAGGCGAGGGGATGCGCACTCGTCTATAGCGAAAAATGTATGAAAATTAAGAGCGGACGGTCGAACGAGCGTCAACAAGATCGGAGTCGACAAGAAGAAGAAGCTACCACCACGGGCGGAAAGGAAGAGAGACGACAGGTTGGAGGCCGGAGATCAGGTGAATAATTTCCGCAATTTGGGGGTATCCCTGCTAGAAAGGGCAGACCGATAGGGCTACATGCTGGCAAAGCCAGCACTACGGAGCTACCGGGATCTTGACATCAGTCGCCGATTGAGAAAGAGAAAGGGAGACTGGGAACTGCCGCGAGGAAGCCGCAAGGGCGGAGCGGATCGACACCGCGGACGAGCGGAGGACAGCCGCGGCCGAAGCACAACGTCGGCCAGCGAATCCTCCGCGACCCGGAGCGTCCGTTGAGCTAGCACGGACTCTGCGAGGCTCCACAGGCAACTTGAAATAACGGCTGTCGAAGATGCGAGGCCCAAGGTCAAAACAACAAATTGATAAGCTGCCGTTATGCCAAACGAAGAAGAGAAAAACATCGAGGCAACAAAGGCAGATAAACGGCTCTGGAGAAGTAGCCAATCAAAGGTCGTCAACTGGTGAAGAGGGATCAAATTAGGAATAAAATCCGGCTTTGTAAACCAGCGGGAACTCTCGTGTTTTCGCAGTGGAACGGCAAAGTGTAAAGGACGTGACGCCCACCAAGCTGCATCAGTAAAGACGACGACGCCGACGAACGTCGTAAGGCCGACTCCGCTCGAGGACTAATTTTGTTTGTGTGACCCGGAAAGGGATCGCCGCTGCCCGCTGACGACTGCGACCGATTCGCGACCGACGATTTGGTGAATCCGTTCCATAAAGACGGCCCTTAGCGTGGTTATTTTGGAGTCGCGGATCGGGAGACGCGTCGACGGCCGAGGCCCGGCCGTCCCCCACACGGGAGGTGACGGGAACCGCATCCGTCTCGCTAGCAAGGAGAGCTCACGCGTCGGGGTAACGTTGTCGACCGTCCCCGTCGTAACCGAGGACGAGCACATACCGCCGCATCGAACAATCGTGAAAATAGCTGTCGCGAGCGTTGAAGGTCGTAATCGAGACGACCCGCTGCCGTATGGAACATTGTCGCGAGGGCGAATAAAGACCTGTAACAAATTAGCTGTCGAGAATAAATCTGTGTCCGGTACAGTAAGCCCTCGTGTCTTATTGCTAACCCCATCCATCCTTCGAGCACCTCCGACCGCGATAAAACCAGCCCCTCTGCCGAAGGGCGGCTGAGCTGCCGAAGGGTCGTACCGGCGACCGACGCTCCTCTGGTCGACAAGTTCTAAAGTTAGTGAAAATAGTAAAGTGGTACGGCCGACCGTACCTGGCGCCCAATTCCGGAAAGTCGACCGGAATCGCGAGTGTCGTAGGAGTGAAATCGGGTTTCACTCCGTTGAGCGATCGCCGTAGATTTGGTCAGCGCTGCCTCCGCGAGCCGACTACGCGAGGAAAAGCGTTGCAATTTATTAGCCTATATTTACTTGCTTTCTTGGGTTTATTAATCTTAGGAATCGATATTATTGTGAATGTTCTCCATCCCTCCGGACATTCACTTTTACTTAATGCATCATTTACCAACTTCTTTAATTCCTTTCCTATCACGTAAAAGTATGCCTTTAGTATATCGCTCGTTATCCCTTCATCTATTCCTTTCTTATGTGGCAAGCTCATAATATTATTCCACCTCTTAATACTTAATACTACTGCTATTTTACCTCTTAATACTTTTTTTAAAGTTTTCCAGATCATTACAGGGTCATTTTTGTTATAGTCTATCATGTTTTCATAATACGTTTTCTTTTCTTTCTTAACTAATTTAACTACTATATTTCATTTAAGTATAAAATGCATCGAATCCCGTTCCGTGTACGTATGTATCACTCTCATATATGCCTCGTCCCTACTTTTTGTAGCAACTCATATCATCCGAGTACCATTTTTCCCTTCCCATATCTTTGGAATTTTAAACTTCTTCTCTGGTGCAACTGTATCTAATGCATTTATGGCTTTTGCACACAGGACGCGGTAATGCTTGCCGCGCGGCGGAAGTCTGCGCGACAGCCAATCAATATGTTGTTTTTCCATAAGAGCTAGAAGGTTATTACGGAAAGCAGCATATTGATTGGCTGTCGCGTGAACTTCCGTCGCGCGGCAAACATTACAGCGTCGTGTGTGCAGGAGCCATTACTATACTTTGAACAAATTTATCTACTCTTACGTTCACATCTAAATCATCTCTACATTCTAATCTTTCTTCTATTGCTTTAAAAAATTCACCTATATGAAACTTACTATAATCCCTACTAGTAAATTCTCTATATTTCTTACCCTCGTTACTTATAAAGAGCTCAGCGTTTATCCATGAGTTATCTTTGGCTTATCATGTACTTTACAATTCACCTTACTATTTGCAAGCACTAAATCTATTAATATTATACTATCTTTCGTAATTCGCGTAGATTTATCAATATATTGTTTCATACCTAAATATGCCATTTCTGTTGTTAGTTTTTTCGTGTAAAACGAATCTTTCATTAAATCTATATTAAAGTCCCCTATCATTATATATTGTCCTTTCACTACCAGTAATCTAATATATCCTTCGAAAATCGTATAAGTCACTATCTGATGCACTCGGTGAGTGGTACATACACAACAGCACAACAGTACTACATGCACAACAGTGGTACATACACAACTGCGCCTTTGAATACATTGTGTCTTACTTCTATCGCTACACACCAACAGTTAGATCTTATTTTTTCTCTTAATATTACTTCATATTTGATATCGTTTCTTATATATATCATAACCCCCCTGTGTTTGTTTTCCGAATCACATCTAATAATACTATAACCTGGCACGTTCATTTCATTATCTTCAATGTCTGATATCAGTCTTGTCCTCGAAAACGCCAATAGTGCCGGATTCCATTGTCTTCATAACTCGATGTTGAATTTCTTCCTGATGTGCCATTATACTTTGAGCGTTTGTGTATATAATTATCTCCCTCCGTAATTGCTATTTGCTAGAATTCCAGCCAACTCTCTTCTTCTCCTCCTCTGCTCTGATGTAAGTTGGACACTCCACACTCAGACTCCACTCATGTTTATCCACTCATGTTTATCATTTACCTTGTGACCGTTTTTCTTTAGTTGTACGCGAGAATACGGCCAAAACTTCGTCTCCGCCGTTGCGGCGACGGCCGAGCTTGTCGGCAGCTCTCAAAAAAGAGATATCTGACTCGATAGAGCGGCGGGGTTCGTGTGTCGACACGCGACTTTCCTTCGCGCGACACGGGAGGAACAGGCGACCGAGACGGAGGAATCACCAATGAGCACACATACTGTTTAACATTACGCTGTATTTAACAAAAAAAAACAACAAAGAAAGGTTCTACAAAAGATGCGGTGCAGGCTCCGAGTCGCGTAGTCGCGAAGCCATTCGGCAGCTGGATCCGTAGTCGAAAATCCGTCTGCCTCGCGGAGTTCGGACGGCACGAAGCTCGCGAAATTCTATCTTCACACGCTAATTACGTAGTTGGGCGCCAGCCGGGTGCATCCCGGCCCTAATTGTCACGTCACAAACCGCGTATTTCTCGCCACTCTCGGAGACCCGCACTTCTTACGAATGATCGCGAGTCGTCATACTATTCACGCAATCGCTCGCCGTACTGTGCGGTCGCGAACGCGGTGAAGCGGCAGCAGGCAGCGCGGTAAGGACGGCTATTCTCTCGCGGGCCCCGAATCTGAGCCCGCGATCGCGAGGTTGGACGGGTCGTCAAGGATGGCGACGAACCCTTCCGGCTGCCGTCGTGAAGCGACGGCAACCATCCCGGTCTTTCGGCGCTCGGGCTGAACGACAGGTGGAAGAAAACTCACCAAATCTCCCTCGCTGGGCTCGCTCCTCGTTCTCCGTCCGCTAGCTCGCTCGTTCGCAGGTTCGTTCGCTTGCTCGCAGGCTCGTTCGCTCGCTCGCAGGATCGTTCGCTCGCCCGCAAGATCGTTCGCAGCACTCGCGTCGCTCGCTATCCGCACAGTGACGAATTTTCCGCGAGCGCGAGGCTCATTAGGCTCGCGGTCTCAGCCGCCGATCGCCGCTAGGTCCTATTGGTCCTGCGGGAATGTACGGCTCTAGCGCGGGCGCCTTACAGGGCCCGCGCGACACCGCCGAATTCTCTGACTCCTCGTCGACGGGATCCTGTGCCCGACGGCATCCTTAACTGGCGTGGGCGCTCAGGTGGCTGCCGGAAGTTCTTAGTATCCCAGGGCGTCCCCCGGGATCTGGTCCTTAAGGTCCAGCCCTTCCTGGCGCCCCGCGGAAAGTTAATCGGGACCCCCGCCGCTTATGTTAGCGAGGAGTGGATCCTGCCCCGTTTGGTTCGTCGTCCGCTCCAGGCCCGCCGTCGCCTCGCTCCGATAGATGCACCCTGTCACACTCGTCGCAACCCGAGCACACAAATAAACAAAAAAAAATTACAAGAAACGCGATCTCGCACGCAAAAACGTGCGAGACCAAATTCTTCGCCGCCGCCCTTCCCGTGGGAGAAGGGGGCGCGAGCACAGCTCTCCTCGTCTCCCGGCCAAAATCGGTGACGGCGAAATCGCCACGTCACAACCTTCAAGTTGTTTATTTTTATACATACAATTTATGCATCTCTTTTTTATTGCCGTACATTCACTTGTCTTGTTCTGCACACTTATAGCAAGTTTTCTGCCGTATACAGTTTTTGGCAATATGATAATAACCCCAACATTTGAAGCATCTTCTAACACTGTTATGGTTAAATATCATACATTTTCTCCATCCAATGTTTATTTTCTCTCTTCTTAACATTGACTCATGTGTCATTTCATCTACCTCAAGTATTATCGAACCTTCTTCATTATTTCCTCTTCTGTTTCTCGTAGTCCCTCCTTCTCTCTCATTGCTAATCCTCTTCATCACTCTTATGTAAAATCCTGTTTCTTTCCCATCAATGTTATTTTTCTTCTTGATCGTATCTACTAAGTTTTTATCATTCAGTTTCATTTTTTTCACCATCAATATTAATAACTTTTAATTTTGGTTTTATCTTCTTCGGTTCCATGATCTCGAAGTCTTTGCTTAGCTTATCGCTTACTGTGTCTTTTAGCCATTTTATTTCTCTGTTACTCTCACACCCAAGTATTAGGTGGTAAACTTAGTTCCTGCGGTTTTTTTGTTTAAAAAACTCATTTATTTCGACATCAAAAGCAAAAAATACATTAATCGAAGTATTTTCCCTCGCTAGCTATACATTTTTCCCATCTTTTGGGAAACGCGTAGATTCCGCGACGATAGAAGATTGGTCTTTTGATGCAATCCATTCGTCGATCCATTTTCGCACATCCTCGTAATTTCTGAAGTGTGTATCCACCAAGCCGTGCTGCATCGACCGGAACAAGTAACAGTCCGAAGGAGCTAAGTCTGGTGAATACGCTGGGTGCGGGAGAACTTCCCACTCGAGCTGCATCAGTGTTTCTTTGACGGCTTTGGCAACGTGTGGTCGAGCGTTGTCGTGCAAAAGCATGACTTTACGTCGATTGCTGGCTACTGCTGGCCTTTTTTCCAACAATGCTTCATTCAGACGGTTTAATTGTGATTGATATCGATCCCCCGTGATACTTTCGTTCGGTCTGAGTAGCTCATAATAAACGACGCCGTGCATATCCCACCAAATGCAAAGCATTGCTTTGTGACTATGAATATTTCTCTTTGGTGTGAATGTCGATAGTTGGCCAGGGTCTACCCATGATTTTCTTCGTTTAGGATTATCGAAGTATATCCATTTTTCATCGCCAGTCACTATGCGCCACAAAAAACTCTTCTTTTTCTGCCTGGCGAGCAGAGAAATAGAGATGTTTAAGCGATTCGCAATGGCATTTGCGGTTAATTCGTGTGGTACCCATTTTCCCTCCTTTTGAATTTTTCCCATTGCATGTAGACGTTTGGAAACAGCCATCGGAGTAACATTTAATGCTGCAGACAATTCTTGGAGCGTTTGAGTAGAGTTTTCGTCCAATAATGCCTGCAAATCGGTGTCTTCAAACTTTTTCGGTTGGCCTGAGCGTTCTTTATCATTGACATCAAAATCACCACTCTTAAATCGCTGAAACCATACTTGGCATTTTCTTTCCGATGGAGCATAAGCTTCGAAAAGCAATTTATGAGCTGCAGCTGCAGTTTTTTTCAAGTCAAAGTAATGAAGCAGCACATGTTGAAAAAACAACTTATCACATTCCATATTTAATCAAAAGAAAAAATAGCACTGCTCGCTTAAATGAATCTCTTCGCACTGAATTTTATTGACAAATGTCTAACCTCTAAAATGCAACCAGTTTCAGATATCAAAATATTGTTTCTGATGTCAAAATAAATTACACCTACAACTAACGTCATCTAACTGTGAGCCGCAGGAACTAAGTTTACCACCTAATATAACCGATCCTTTACCTCCTTTCCTGAATTTTGTTATTCCTACAGCTAAGTTTTTTATATCTACTTTTTCTTTTACCATTTTCCTAATGGTTTCGCTCTCCTGTTCCTTTTTTGGCTTAACAATTAATATGCTTTCTGTCTTTTCTTTCATTGCCTCACTATAACTTTTTGCGCACTCCTCGTCACTTCAGTGATTGCTTCTTGCATATTTTGTTTCAGTTCTTCAAATTCTCGTTTGAATGTTGCTAACTCCTTCCGAATTATTTGTTTTATCATCGTCTTGATTTCACTCTTGCATGCTACCTCGTCTTTCATCTCTTTAACTATTTATACCAGTCAGTCTATCTTCATATCCACATTTAATTGTTTTCCGCCACCCGATATATTTTCTGCTGTTTCTATAGATCCAGTTGACCTCAGTCTTTCCTTCCAGATGATCTCTTTATCTCCGTTTTTTCATTTTCAACAATTTCTTTAAACCGTCGCATCTTACTGCCTCTTTGTCTTTCATAATCTTGTGTTTACTTACGCATCCTGGATGGAAAAAAATTTTATAACACATCCTGCATTGCACAACCACGCTTTTCACTTCCTTTCTACATGCAGAAGATCGGTACTCAGCGTATTCGGCTTTAATCATGTCGGTATTACCGACAGATATCACCAATATATCACCGATACCGACAGATAACGGTGCCTTTTGTTAATTCTACAATTAGACACCTTCGCGGTCGCACTCACTCATCCACGCTGGCATCTTGGTTACCCGTTCATTTCTTGTCCCGGAGTAGTATATAATATCGTTTTTCACTCACAATTTAACACATTCCGGCTAGATAACACCACCCAATGAACCTTGACTATACCGGAATCTCTGCAGCAAGTTTAGCATTCACCAGTCTCCTTTAACCACTGTGGCGATTTCGTCAGTCACCAAAAGCCACTAATTTTGGCCGAGAAGGTGAAAGGCGTCGGGCTCGCGCCTCCTTCCTCCGCGGAAGGAACGACTGCATAGGGTTGTCTTTTGCGCATAGGCACGCTTTTTGCGTGCGAGATCTCGTGGTTATATCTTCTTCTGTTTTTTTGTTGTTGTTGTATAAGTGCGACAGATACTAGGCCGTGAACGAGGATAGGACTAACAGGCAAGCCGGAGAAAGCAGCGCCAGAGAGAGAGGCCGCGAACGGCAAAGCAAAAGCGGGATTCATTCTACGCCATGGAAGGCGAGGGGCCACGTGCGGAACCCCGAGAGCCGCGGACGCGCTGAACCCTGCAGAACGATCTTCAGGGGACGCCTCAGAGGCCGAACCATCCCCTGAAGCTGCCGGCCACGGATATGGGGTCAATTCGAAAGCCAAGACTCCTCCGCGCCAAAGAAATTAGGATTTTCGGATTTTCGGTCCGCAAGGCGCCTGCGGTCGAGCGAGACTCGCACAGGACACCAAGGACCAATAGACAATAGCGGGAATCGGCGGCAAGGATCGCGAGCCGAAGAGAAAGCGGACAAGCAAGCGAGCAGCGAGAGAACGGGCCACCGAGCCGGGAGAGTATGAACGAATGAGCGAGGAGGCCGAGAGACCAGAAGGACGAGCGAGGCCGACGAGGGAGAAATTGGTGAGCGGGTCACAACCACGTCCACGCGATAGACCTCGCGTACTTCGGTTCTCGAAAAAGGTGTCGTCGCATCTCGACGGCACTCCAGAAAGTAACTAGTCGCACTCATAGCTCGGTGTCGTGAGTCGTATATTAAGAGAAACGAGAGAGATCGATTCCCGTAGCTGCCGTCCTTCTCACGTTGTCGCGCCCGTTAAATACCGTGCCGCACAGTCAAACTATCACGTGTATATCTTGTAAATTCTGTCGTTAATTGGTAAAGGCAAGTACGCGTTCTCGACGAATGTAGCGTTGCGTAAGTCGGAATTTGTAATGTGAACAGTATCGTCGTCGCGTGCGTGATTGTGTGAAGTCCGTTAAAAGTGAAATATAATACGAGTGAGTAATTGCGAGCGACTTGCAGTCATGAATGTCGCATTGCGCGTTGGAGCTCATGTGGGAGAGCCTCGTTCTGATCGGTTTCCGTAGTTTTCGTGTCAAGTACTGAGGGCCGGGAATCGCCCGACTGGCGCTCAACTTTTGCGGAATATTCGGTCTAGGCCGTCCACCGTGGAGAGAGAACCTCGCCGACCATCCTCGCGAAGAGACGAATCCTCGCCGAACGCTCAACTCCCGAAAGTCCCGAGGCGAGCGCGCTTGTGTCGGCTCGACTGACCGCTTTGTTGATTGAATAAATGCGATGTTGTTAATGTTAATGTTAATTCTGAATTATTATTTCGTCCTCAACCACTCTTATCTCCTCTTACGCGTCGAAACCATTAAATCAATCGCGAGTAAAAGAACCACGCCACTCTACCAATCCAGTATACTGAGCAGCCGGTAAAGTTGGCCGTCGCCGCTTCGCGGGGACGAAGTTTTGCCCGTTTTCCTCGCGTATCTCACACGCGCGAAGAAATACGATCACAAAAATTGGCACCTAATGTGGGGCCACGAAATGTAACGCGGAAAATTAGTTCAAGAACGAAGTAATAAGTGAGAGTCGGATATCGCGACGCGGAAGAGTGAGAGGAGAGTGATTGAATATTGCTGAATTTTATTGATCATTTTGTGTGATATATATGTCTCTTGCGTTTTGGTGTATTAACCCATTTCTTACAGGAAGGGCCCTGCGAAGGGCGAGAGCAAGTGGGACAGCGCGGAATGCGGTGCCGCAAGCGGGGAAGCGCGAGCGCGGGGTCTCGCGAGTGCTAATGACCGGAGGGGCGCGCGGTACGCGAAGTGACGTGACGTGACGTGGCGCGCTCTTATTATCGGCCGATGGTTTTTCTGACCGGAGAAAGAGCAAGAGAGGAGGAGAGAAGAAGGGAGAAAGAGGAAGAGGAAGGAAGGGGAAGAGAGGGGTAAGGAGGGGGAGAGAGCGGAAGAAGCGGAGAAAAGGACGACAGGGAAAAATTCGAGAAATTCGTGGTCGGAACGCAAGCAGTATCGTTTCGCAGGGCGCCTATTCCGTTGCCGAATTCCTTTTTCGTGGTGTGCATCGCTACAACTACCGCTATCGCAGACCACCGAGGTTGGACGATACTTGTTCCTTCCGCAGTTTGAGTGCCTAAAGTGATTCGCGAGAGCGTCTTTGTACCGATTAATGAACGGCGACATACGGCGATTACCGAGCCACTGTATCATCGTGATTATTGGGACGAGTGCGTTCCGAGATAATAAAGAATTGTTTACCGCACATCCTGGCCTCTCATATTGTCTCGACCGATATTTGGCCCTTCCCAGCACCCAGTCCCATCTCCGACTTTAATTAAAAGTGGAGCTACCGGTCCCGTTGAGTTTCCGGTTTTGCGACTTACAATTATCGTCAACTATTTTGGTGTTAGTAATTGATGAAGAGGTGCGGCTTTACCGCACCTGGCGCTCAACTTAGCGTTCGCGTATCGAAGTCGCAGACCGGGGACCGCAGTAATTTGCCGACGCGGCGGACAGGCGACTGTCATTAAGAAAAGTCGTCGCTCCGTATAGCACAAATCTTTAAAAGACTTCTTAAAGAATTCCAAAAGTGTTCTGGTGGACTTGGGAACTCTTTTGGAACACTTATAGAAGTCTTTTAGAGATTTGTGCTATATGAGTAGCGGCCCTATTATACTACGACTGCTTGAAATTTGAAATGGGACAGAAGGTAGAGAGTTTATATACATTGTAGGTTCGAAAGAATGAGACAAGTAGTACTAACTCAATATACATTCTGTCAAATAAATACTGGGAATTGTTCAATAAAATACAAAATATTGATTTAATCATCCAAATTTATTTTGTCGTCTTCAAAATAGGCGATCAAAACACATTTGATGCGATACACTTATACCAACTGGAATAATCCAGTCGTCGAAACACTTCTTATAAACACTTTCCGGTATGGCTTGCAGCTCCTTTTGCGAATTTTGTTTTATAGCTTCAATGGACTCAAAACGTCTTCCACAAAGTGGTAATGAGTTTGAGGAACAGAAAAAAGTCACATGGGGCCATATCTATCGAATACGGTACTTGGTCGATGACATTCGTTGAATTTTTGGTCAAAAATTCGCGTACAAGGGTTGATGTGTGGGACGACGCATTTTCGTGGTGCAAAATTCAAGAATTGTTCTTCCACAAATTTGATCTTTTTCGGCGAACATTCTCTGTCAAATGCTTCATAATGGTAAGATAATACTGTTTGCCCCTCCTGAAGCCCGATGGACTTTTGAAATGAACAATTCCCGGTATTTATTTGACAGAATGTATATCGAACTTTGCAGAGGTAAACACGCGTTTGTTCAGAGTGATTCGAAACTTTTCGCAATTATCGGCTTGTGCGCATTGACAGAGCGTAAATGCTTGAATGTGTTCAAATCCTGTTAAACTTCCTTCTGGATGTGAACAAAGAAAGGGTAATATAAGCAGAAAAATAATTACTGGATCGTGTCATCTGTGCTATAGACAAACTATAAAAAACGGAGAAAAATACGAAAATCTTATTTGCAATGCCAAAAATGTGCATATGATGAGTATGCTGCAACTACCCAGAAAGCAATTTGTACGCAAACTGACGTCAGATTGGCAACACGACTTGTCGAATTCGAGCAGGATCTGTCGACAGATCTATAGTCATCTGCGTCCCCAATCTGCCGTCAGACTGCTGACAGGGTTTGCTAACAGACTCTGACATCAGATTGGCAGTAGTTTGCGTGCAAAGCTTGCAGACAGACTCTTACGGCAGATTGCGCGTAGATCCTGTCGTTTCGCAGGTTCTTCAATTAAATTTTTTGTAGAAAATTTTCTCATAATTTTTCATAATTACTCATAGAATCAGCGCTTTCTCATAAATACTCATAAATACTCGTAAAATACAATAAAAAAAAAAAGTTTTTCTATATTATTTTTTCTTAATTTTTAAGATTTTCTCTGGTGAAATTCGAACTTGAACCGAAGACGTCTTTTGGATAATCATCCGTCGCCTTAGACACTACGCCGATTCCTCACTTGATAAAAAGTGCTTTGTATTGCACACTTAAAGTTTAAGGAAGAAAAATCTTAGAGTTTGTTCGCCTTTTAAACCGCAAAATATAAACGAAACCGTTTAGCGTATAAATAATATAAGAGAGACCAGCACGATAATTCGAAATTAATTTTCTACCAAGGACTATATAGAAAATTATTACAATAAAACAGCAGATAATGACATTTTTCCATCAATGCTAATAAAATACTGTGCTTTTAAGTACATGTGCGAATTAATTTGGTCGATCGTCCAGTTCAGACTGTATTAAATTTTATCAAAATCAAAGCATGATATATTTTCAAATAAACCATCATAAAAATTCTGTAAAAGTTATTTACATGGCGAGACTAATATTTTATTTAGTGCTGCTGTCTTCAGTACTTATTATTACATGACGGTTCAATCGTTCAGATTTAATGACATAATGACATTAAAAAAATAATAATATGAGAAATTGTATGAAAAATTATGACAACAATTTTTACCAGGGATGGCATATGTACGCCTTTAAATGGTCATTAAACCGTTATACTATTCTATACTTGTAGTCGTTATTTTTCTATTATTGTTGCTTTTTTATAAGAAACAACGTGTAATACAATTTTAAAAAGTAAAAATTATTTTTTATTGTGTATATGTATATAATTATTGCACAATATAATTATCTTGACTCCTCTCGGAGTTTTACATAGTGTGTATTGTGACCGTTCTTAGTAAGTTATACGCGAGAATACGGCCCAACTTCGTCTCCGCCGTTGCGGCGACGGCCGAGCTTGTCGGCAGCTCTCACACCAAAAAAAATATCCGACTCGGTAGAGCGGCGGAGTTCGTGCGTAGACGCGCGACCTTCCTTCGTGCGACACGGGAAGAACAGGCGACAGAATCGGAGGAATCAGGAACAATCACACATGCCGATTAATATCAACGCTGTATTTAACAACAAAACAACAAAAGAAAGATTCTACAAAAGACGCGGTGCGGGCTCCGAGTCGCGTAGTCGCGAAGCCATTCGGCAGCCGGATCCGTAGTCGAGGATCCGTCTGCCCCGCGGAGTTCGGACGGCACGAGGCTCGCGAAATTCTATCGTCGCACGTTAATTACGTAGTTGGGCGCCAGCCGGGTACATCCCGGCCCTAATTATCGCGTCGCGAACCGCGTATCTACCGGCTCTCGGAAACCCGCACACCCGAATCGTGATCGCGAATAATTACAAGAATCGTGCAGTCGCTCGCCGTCCTGTGCGGTCGCGAACGCGGCGCAACGGCAGCAGGCAACGCGGGAAAGACGGCTACGCTCTCGCGAGCACTCGACTTTTAGCCCGCGGTCGCGAGTTCGGTCGGTTCGTCAAGGGCGGCGATGGACCCTTCCGGCTACCGTCGTGAAGCGACGGCAACCATCCCGATCGTTAGGTACCCGGGCTGAACGACAGGCGGAGGACGGCTCACCAAATCTCTCTCGCTGGGCTCGCTCCCGTTCTCCGTCCGCTCGTTCGCTTGCTCGCTGGCTCGCGTGCTCGCTCGTTCGCTCACTCTTGCGCACCGGAATCGCTGGATTTGCCGCAGCACTCGCGTCGCTCGCTATCCGCACAGTGACGAATTTTCCGCGAGCGCGAGGCTCCTTAGGCTCGCGGTCTTAGCCGCCGATCGCCGCTAGGTCCTATTGGTCCTGCGGAAATGTACGGCTCTAACGCGGGCGCCTTACAGGGCCCGCGCAACACCGCCGAATTCTCTAACTCCTCGTCGACGGGATCCTGTGCCCGACGGCATCCCTAACTGGTGTGGGCGCACAGGTGGCTGCCGAAAGTTCTTGATATCCCAGGGCGTCCCCCGGGATCTGGTCCTTAAGGTCCAGCCCTTCCTGGCGCCCCGCGGCAAGTTAATCGGGGCCCCCGTCGCTTATGTTAGCGAGGGGTGGATCCTGCCCCGTTTGGCTCGTCGATCGCTTCAGGCCCGCCGTCGCTCCATGTCGCTAGAGGCACCCTGTCGCACTCGCCGTAACCCGAGCACACAAATAAAACAAGAAAATTACAAAAATACGCGATCTCGCACGCAAAGGCGTGCGAGACCAAATTCTTCGCCGCCGCCCTTCCCGCGGGAGAAGGGGGCGCGAGCACAGCTCTCCTCGTCTCCCAGTTAATTCGGTGACGGCGAAACCGCCACGTCACAGTATGTGAAACTGCCCCATTTAATAGCGTACATATCCTTGATAGAATTAAATAACCTATTTAGGAAACAGAATCTGCACGCAATCCGCCGTCAAAGTCTGTCGGTAGACTTTACGCGCAGTCTGTCACCAATCTGTCATCAGAACAGATTCTGTGTGCAATCTGTTGCCATTCTGTCTACAGACAATGTTGATAGACTCTGCGCAAAATCTGCTCCCGCAGGTTTGGCTATCTGAGTATTTCAAAGTGTATAGAATGTAATAAATAAATAATTATTACTGTATTTATTTACAAAAACTTTGGCGTGCGCGCGCTTTTACTTATTTCACTAGCCCTTTCATTAATTTATTTAATAACTACATATAAATAATGTATTTCTACTAATGAGCACCCGGGTATTCTGGTTGTGGTCGAGGCGTATGTAAATTTTAATACAATATTTTTTTCAATTCCAGTTTTTAAAAAATTAAAGTAAAAGCATATTTCGATAGTAAAAAGATCAAATCACAACGTTCCAGACGGATTTGACAAAATTTTTAAAGAAACATAAATTTTCCAAGAAACTACTTAAGTGGGCACCCGAGTACCCGGTTGTGGACACAAGGGTTAAAAGGGCTAGCCTGCTACAGACCGCTCGTCGCCGGAGTTCGCTAATTTTGCAAGTCCATTAGTAGACCGATCTGCGAGGGAGGGGATGTGACCGGAACTGCGGCATGGAGGCGTCGCAGGATGCTGCTACGATGCAGGATGTTGCCACGATGCCGGTCAACCTGTCGGCCTTCGACGTCCCGATCCTGTGGCATCTCCGGGACTTGCTGGAGGTGCCACGTGACCGCGAAAGTGACCGCCACGAACCTGACCGCATCCAACTTGGCTATCACCCATCTCCGTTAGACGTCTGCCTCTTGGGCGGTGATGGTCGGATACGTCCCGGGCGGGAGAAGGAGGAGGGAGTCAGGGACCACCTCACGTAGAGATGATCCGAAAGCATCTCTGACTCTCGGTCCACCGCCAATTTCACCATCATATCGGCCGCCCCCGGCAAGGTCCAGGTCAAGTCGATGACCGAGAGCCGCAACGCAGTTTTATAGGTTGATTTTAACCAAACAATGCAATTTATATCATTCATAGTCAGAATTGTTTATGATTTTTATTATATTTTTTTTATACACCATAGTTACATTATTCTTTTTTTTTAATTGACTTCATCCATTCAGATTGCAATTCGCGTAACATTTGAGGTGTTAAGAGTCCTTCTGCTACTAACCTCTCAGTTAATTTACCTTTACCTATGCCACGTTTAGCGATTGCTTGATGACCTTAAAAACATATTATTTAGTAAAAATGTTTAAAAAAATATGTATAAATTTTTCTTTATACCAGATATGCCAAAACAATTATATCATATTTTAATAGTGTATTTCAGAACTTAATTCGAATCGAAAATGCTACTACAAAAATGTTAAAATAATATAAATTTTATAATAATAAACGTTTAAAATTTGTCAATGATATCGCATGAATTTCGTATTTTCACAAAAGAATTATCAGAATTTTTCCTCACCAGTTTTGATAAGCTTTGGACATACAGGTGTCCCATTTTAAAAGATACACTCTCATAATTCTTCAGCCAAGTATATTCAGCAAAAATGTTTCAGACAAAAGTTGTCGGGTTTAGAAGGGGACATCTGAAGGTGACCTTGACTTTGACCTCGGAGCTCATTCTGAAGGTTATTCGAAAGTCAACTTTGCATCTTAAATAGAAACATTAATTTTTTCTTACGGAATTTTATTCTTCGTGAAGAAACTAACAACTTTTGTTTGAACGAATTTTTCGTATGACCTCTATTTTCTAAGATATTTATGGAAATATCTACAAAATTATTGGTTTCAATAATCTTTTACTCGAATTCTATCAACTTTACCGAAAAATGGTAAGAGATAAAAATTGTTTATTTTTTTCTCATAGAGCTCCGGGAATTTTTTCAGAAATTTCCATTTTCTACGGAATTTTTTATAAACTTTTTAGTATTTTAAGAAAATGCAAGAAAATGCAGTACTAAACTTTTTAAATATACTTGATAGAATTCGAGTAAAAAATTATTGAAACCAATAGTTTTGTAGATACTTCCGTAAATATCTTAGAAAATAAAGGTCGTACAAAAAATTCGTTCAAACAAAAGTTGTGAGTTTCTTCATGAAAAATAAAATTCCGTAAAAAAAAAATTAATGTTTCTATTTAAAATACAAAGTTGACTTTCGAATAACCTTCAGAATGAGCTCCGAGGTCAAAGTCAAGGTCACCTTCAGATGTCCCCCTCTAAACTCGACAACTTTTGTCTGAAACATTTTTACTGAATATACTTGGCTGAAGAATTATGAGGGTGTATCTTTTAAAATAAGACACCCTGTATATTGTAGAACAATAAAATATATTAGACTCAGGTTTTCTTTATGTGATTATCTCGATATTTAAGAATTAAAAATCTTTCAAAAGTAACGAAACTTTTTTTATTTTCAAAGAATATCCTCGAAAATATAAAAGAAAAAAATTTATACAAAAGTTTTTTAATATTCTATATTCTTTGCAATGGTATATCCAGATTTTTCGTATAAAAATAAAATTTCTTAATTTATCGCTATCTTTGCCTTATTTTTGCAAATTTAAAACTTTTTAAATATACAAATTAAAAAGCATTGAATGCCAAATCCATCCATATACAAAGTAGCCTATATAACTCTTCACAACTCGATGTTTCAGAAATTAAAAAAAATACAAAAAAGTATTTCCAACAAAAGTGATAAGGTGTCGAGAGAGAAGAAGATAGTAACATTTATTTGACCTTGAAATAACCTTAAAAAGTTCTGTCAAGGTCAACTTTAATTATTTTAATAGAATCATGTGTCTATTAAAATTATGTCATATAGTTTTATGCATAAATCTATTTCTCTAGTCATTCTGTAAAAAGAGATAAAATCATTGAAAAGTGAATAAATCCCGAGATAATTTTACATTTTATCCTGTCATTTTTCAATACAAAATATGAAATATCTCGTAAACTACTTACTTTTCGATCTCATTTTAATACTTTTGTACATGTAATGACCGGTAAAATCGATTATTGGGAAAAGAATTATACATAAACTTTAAATGAAGTTCCATGCATTGTATAGATTCATTGATATACCAGTGTGTCAAGATTAATATCGCCGATCAATTTCTCTCATCATTTGTGAAATTCATTTGTGAAATGAATATTTTACCGTTTATTCTAAGTCTTCAGTAATATATGTGAATTCATAATATATGAATTTAATAAAATATTCACTTTTCTATGATCTTATCTTAATACTTTAATGACTAATAGGATTAACTGCTTTGAGAAAAACTAAATGCACATAAGAATAAATAAATAAAAACGACCAAAGAAATCAATTTATATTTTAAAGAAATCATATGACTCTATAATATTTGAAAAGTTAAAGTTGACTTTGACTTTTTCTAAAAGCTATTCTAAGATCAAATAAATAATACTATATTTTCTCTTCAAAATCTTAGAACTATTATCCGAAAAACTGAACTTTTTTGTTTCTTCTCTAATTATTTCTAGCATATTTGGAGCATGGGACATTATATATAATACAAAAGATTACCTTTATAAAAATTTTGTTTTTGCGTCTGCAACTCGAAGCTATCATTTTCTGTGTTGTCACCTAAAATATAAGAAAAAAGAAAATATCTATATTAATACTTCATAACAAGTAAATATAGAATCTCTAATAAACTAATCTATAAAATCTCTAATAATCTAATCTATAAAATCTAATAATCTAGTAATCTAAATAAATTTTCATCAAAATGCAGATTTTAATCATTTAATTTTTATTTATCCTTTCAACAGACGCGCCTGTGTACTTTGTACACGCGCGGCGATTATGGAGGAGATACTTCCAATTTGAGGATCCTGGCTCCCCGAGCTATTCCTTCAGTCTTTGTTTGACTGTCGATACGCGAGGTTGTCATTTTGACCTAACTTGTACAGGTTTTACGGATATTTACAAATGTCGGTCTCAAATGTCCGTCGTGTGTACTAAATACACTGATGCGCTCGCATCGTGATAGCGACGAGATCAAAGTAAGTATATATTTTCTACATATAATTATTGATTTTATTATACAACGAAACAAAAGAAGCAGTTGATACAGTGGATAAATGTGCGCTGCATATTCTGTATCTAGAATAACTAACCAATGGCCTTTAGCTTTGTTTTTCATGATGCTGAATATAGCAGGGATAAACCCTCAGATATTTTATTTCGCGAAATATTACAATCGAGATCAGTATCGACGAAGAATTATTTTGACTGATCTAGCTTTTGGCCTGATGAAAGAACAACTTGCGTATAAAATAACATCGCTATCCATGAATATTCAAGTATTCCTACAGAAAAATGTCCCTGCTGAGGAGGAAGATCAATCACTTGATCGTCGAAAGCGAGGGAGATACAAGTTTTGCACAAATATGTATATCACCTTGACATGCCACAAATGCACTCGATTTGTTTGTAAAAAACATTCTATACTTTCTGTTATTTGTCAAGCTTATTAAAGTACTCAATCTGGATCAGATTCATAATCTTTTACATTCCATTTTTATACGATACATAGTAACAATTATTATTAAAATAAATAATTAATAAGCTTTCGAATATCATAAACTTTCATCGCATAATGTTTATTTTATGATAAAATCCCTTATCTTTCTAAATTTCCAATTTTATTTCACGGTGTATTTTGTACACGGGTACCTGCTCCCGTTATGAAAAAGGACACGCCCGCCGAAATATTAATATTTAAATACGTTTTTAATATATCTGTATAAGGCAGTTCAGTGTATATATTCGGCATAAATTTTAACAGGTTATATTATTGAAAAATTATATTATTGAAAAATATGAACTCGTTTACGAAAAACTAGTATAATAAAAAATATAAAGATATAAAAAAATAATATGAAACAAAAAGAATTTTTTTATATGTAATACATAAAATAGTATGATATGCGATCAAATTGATTTGTAAAATATTCCAAAAACTCTCTTTTTGATATAGTAATCAATAAATCAGCCACAAAATTAATGATTTAAAATCTTATATTAAAAAATAGACTGTCACGTTAATTTTACGGTTATTTATTAATTATGTAGCAAAAGGAAAGTTTTAGGGCTATTTTGTAAATTTACTCAATTAGATGAAAATGTTATTCTATCCACATATTGTTTTATCACAATATATTTTACAACAATCTTTTGTATCTATTTTCTTCTGACGTTATTAATCAAAATTGCTGTGGCTAAAAAACGTAGGAACCTTAATATAAAGATATTTAAATAAAAGAACATTTCAAATTTTGTTGTAACATACTTATAAAATGTTTTGAAAAATGTTTATTTTCTTTCGCAATCAATAAATTGCCGTAAAATTAAAATGACAAAATCTGAAATTAGATAAATTAAAGAAGCAAGTTACATTGTTATTGTAACCATACAGCATGCTTCAGAAATAGTTGGCCAAACTTTGTGAAAACGTAGAACGGATTGAAATGTGCAAGAAAGTCCCATACCGTTTTGCGATACTCCCAATAAATCTCAAGATATTAATTAAAAAAGATTGGTCACGTGCAATATGGTAGATGAGCTACAGTGGCGTCGTCTGCCGTTGTATACTTATACATTAACCCTTATTGTGCACATTTCAGTAGAATCACATAATGGGCATACTGAGGTCTTTCGTGACCTCAACTACAAAAATGTTTGCTGCAATAAAATTATTCGCTTCTTTGATTTGAAAAAATTCCAGGATATATTTCAAACATCTTTTTATATGACCGAATAATTTTTCTAGACAAAATTTGATTTTAAATAAAGAAAAAAATTTGAAAGTCCAAAAAACGTGAAAAATGACTTGATTTGCTCCAAAAATCATGACACAATTTTTAATATTTCAAGGTAAAATTTTAAGGAACTACTTTCAAGACATATCTCTTTAGAAAGAAATTAGTACAATAGCAGGACTTTCAAAAAAGGTATTTATTTTAAATATCAAAATTAAGATTTTTGTGAAAAAAGTAAACAGTTTTTCCAAAATATAGATTTATTTTATTATATTTTATTTATTTTTTTTATAGATTTACTTTATTTATTTTATTTATTTATTTTTTCTGGAGTTTATTTGATCCCACAATAAGGGTTAAGTCAAATTGAACATAAAAGTCCTCCATTTTACAAATGATTACATAGATTTTCAGATATTAATTAAAGAAAATTTGTACATTATGATACACAATCTTCTAATGGTAACAATTTTCTTTGATTAATATCTGAAAATCTATGTTGTCATTTGCAAAATGGTAGAGGACTTTTTTATTCAGTTTAACCTAATAAATATACAACGGCAGACGCCATTGCAGCTCATCTACTATATCGCGCGTGATCATTTACCAATTTTTTAAATTAATATCTTGAGATTTATTGCGAATATCGCAAAACGGTATGGTACTTTCTTGCTCATTTCAATCCGTTCTACGTTCTCGCAAAGTTTGGCTAACTATTTCTGAAGCACCCTATATACAGTTCCGCTTTTTTTTCCTTTGTAAGTTTTATGACCGTTGGTAATTTTAAATTATCGATTATTGTTATTTTCTAGTAACGAATTGTAATCCTTAATTTAAAAAAATGAATTGGATTGAGACTATTTAAATCAATAATCTACTCTAATACCCAGATAGAAATGCATGATCATGTTTCATATTTTTTTAAAGATCATTACATGATCTCATGACATGAGCAGCAGATACACACAAATGATGTACAAATTATGTTGCAAATTCTTGACATGATGTTGATTATTATTATTAAATGAGGTATTTTTGTGACATCATAACATGTTTGTATTCTGAGGTGCATATGAGTCCACATCGGTATCTATTCTTGTCCTCATGTCTTGAAGATACATGAATACAATATGAACTCAGAATAAACACATTTTCCTATCTGGGTATATTTAATGAAAAATTTTATGAAATATCCTACTCTTTGATAATATTTATGTATCTCATTCAACTGGAGAAAAGTTAAACCTGTTACTCGTTGATACATTCAACAACTCATTTGGTTATTGTTACTTTATAGAATAGACGATCGTTATTATGATCAAATTTGCTATATATGTTCTAGGAAATACCGCGAAAAGTTCGAACTTTTTAATTTCAATAAATTTTTGTGGACATGTAGAATAACTTAAGATATGAATAATTTGATTTCTATCATCCTTTAAAGATATGATTTTCAACTTCCAAGCCAAAAGGACGATTCCGTTTATAATTCCTAAATTACAAAAAAGGAGAAAAATACTTAGAATAAAATATTATATATTAAATATATATGTTTACAAATACAATATATGCTACAGATCAAAATGAGATATTCCACATTAAAAATTCATGAAGAATTCATAACATCGAGCATACATATCTACTACTGTAGTATCAACATAATGATTGTTCGGCTCACATGCGATTATAAATTCAGAAATGATAAAAAGGGCAATAGTATCATTGATGTATCGTATTCAAAAATATATTGAAATTGGATTCATCATTTTGAACACTTCTTTAAATAAATTTTAGTGTTGAACATAAATGTTTGACTTTCCTTTTTTACAAACATATAATTGTATATAATTACATGTAAATAAGATATATATAATTATTTATAATATATTAAAATTAAAATAAAAAACGCGATTTTTCAGAAAAAAATCAATTTCTCGAAAAATATTTGATATTAAATTTTGTAAAAGAAAATTTTGAAAAAGAATAATAAGCTCTAAGATTAAAACATCAAAAAATTAAGATAATCAGGTCATTAAGAGTCATTATACCAGATGATCATGTGTGTATAAATTTAATTAAATTAAACTTTCTATATCAGTTAGTCGAATAACAAAATGCTGAAAATTTTATCAGACATTCTACATATGCCGTAGTACAATATTTTTCAGTATTTTTTTGCAGGTTAGATTATTCTTTATTACTAAATTATTTCTTTACTATAAAATGTCTTTTTCCCATATATCAACTTTATTTTTCTTTACTTATTTTTCTTTATTTTTCTTTACTTTTGTTAATAAACTCTGGAAATGTTAACTCGCGTCCATAGCTAGAGTTAATACGTGAAGTTAATACGACTCGCGCTATTACCAAATTTAAGTTTTCCTCTAATAGATCAACAATAAATTAATATTCTTATACATCTTATCGTTTTTATGAAGCTGCGTTAATACAGTAATAATTAAATTTTCATTTAAATTTTATTAATAACAAACGTGGCATTAAATTTAATTAATAATATGCGTAGCATTTCGGTCATATAAAAGTATTAAAGTTTATCAACTACGAGGGAAATGAGAAGAGTTAATCAAATAATTTCGATATCTTTATGCATCAATGCACAAATAAGGCGAGAATATATAGCGTGACTAGATTAAAGTTTCCCTCTTCTTATGTACAGGTAAAACTCATATTGAAAAGAAAAATCATATACTTTCTGTAAACTATCACAATAATCGAAATATTAACGAAAGAAAATTGGTCAATCTATACACGCAATACTGTGGAACGAGCTCTGTAAACAACTGAAGAAACAGATTTTAGGTTATTAATAATTGTTATTTGAAACTTTTTTCACATAAGATACTCAGATTTAAATTCAGAATTAAATGAGAATTTTTTATTAAGTGGCAGTTACAGATATAAGTAAATATCATTTGGAAAAACGTGCATCTAACTCTAAATAAAAACCGAGTATCTCATGAGGTAAGTTTCAGATGACAACTATCGAGTTCTTAGACCTATTTTCTAATTTTATAATAACGATAAATATAAGCATTTAGTTGCAAGGTCACGCGTGTAACGCAAGATCACTCCGTTCGCTGCTCGAAATATTACATCGCCTTTTGGTGCTATCAAATTTTTACTATTGCTAATAACCAAGCTTAAGACGTGTCTTATCAAATTATTTTACAGAGTTCATCCTACCGCATTGCGCGCATTAACTAATTAACTAATTTTCTTTCGTTATAATTGACAGTTTACAAAATTATAAAAGATTTTTTTTTATACAGTTTAACAAGTTTTAATTTATAGACTTGTAGCGATTGGACACCTAAATCCAAATACTCTGTATAGGCTTCCAACGTAGAACTGTGCGTACATTCATGTAATTTACGGCATAATAACGAAATAACTTAACAATGTAATGTAAACAACATATACAAAAAATCTAATAGTATAATATTTTTTAAGGAAAAGATTTGATATTTCTATTTATATCACTTTGTAGTGTTTTGTATCTCTTAGTAGCTCTTTATAAGTCTTGTACCATTAAACTTTCATTCTAAATTTTTTTTTTCTATTTCTAGTAGTTTAAAAGTTGTACGTGAAAAAATAGAAGTATCCTTTTGGTTTTGAAGTTATTTGAAGATCATATCGTTAAAGATAGGGCATAAATGAAGCATAACGTTAATCATGTCTTAAGAATCATTCTACATATTTACAAAAATTTATTTAAATCGGAAAATTCGGATTCGTAGTATTTCTTTGTAAGTTTATTTTGTGAAGAAATTAATTAAATGTATCAAACAAGTATTACTTAAGATCAAAATTTTAACGTTTATTTAAGGCCAAAAATATGTTGTTTCAACTGTATCTTCGTCACATTACTAAATTTTAAGTTTTCTTGAGAGTATTAAGGTAATTAGTTCGTCATATACAAATCTGAAATTAAGTTTGTTCAACTCTGTTCAAATCGATTTGCTTTTTTTTCTAATAACTATGAACTCTACCTTTATTTAATACACTCTATTTTTATTATTTTAGTAAACAAGAATAAGAAAATATCTAGAATGTGATAATACAAATCAATCGAACATCTTTTAATAAGTACAACAGACAATACGTGAAAGTGCTGAAACTAATAATTTGTATTTTGCTAACTTTGAGTTAAAATATTTCTTAAACTAATAATTCTTTTTAAAATATTTTAAAAAAACCTTTTGAAGAACACGGATTATCTATTAAAAATGTCTTACATTTACATACTAATATATATATATATATATATATATATATATATATATATATATATATATATATATATATATATATAA
>NW_022639623.1:377966-381600 GCF_010583005.1 Odontomachus brunneus | reverse complement strand
ATATATATATATATATATATATATATATATATATATATATATATATATATATATATATATATATAATGCAGAATAGTAGTATATGAAGCTACAGATCTAATATCACTTAATTTTATTTCATATTATTTGTTTATATCTCAAGCTATATCAGCGATATAAATCGTCAAAATTTTGTGGAATAACCTACATAAATTACATCATGATTTTATTGCGACAAACTAAAAATTTTACTTACTTGCATCGGAGTTTGATAACAATATTGTTAATTTAATGATGCCTGTTTCAATTAACGCATCGAGTTCTTTCTGCATATCACGAACTACTTTAGCATCCGGAAATAAATCCATGAAACGATAGCTGCAATATAAAAATTATAAAAAGACAAATAAAAAAATGCTAAAATAAGAATATAATTATATCTTATTATACCTTAACCATAGGTAAAGATCCAGGACGTCAAATACGCCTTCCAGATGAACGAGATCGAGAATAGTTTTTGGTGTTGCAAATGGCCATCCAATATGTTGACATAACCAATTGAATGTTATTGCATCATTTTTGCTATATTGCCGTGCAAACTAGAAATATATATTATATATTTTATGTTATATAATAAATAAAATGAATGATAATGATAATAATAATAATACTTCAGTAATAATAACGTTGTATATGTATATATGTGTGTGTAGACGTGTATATTTATTATATATAAATCTATTGGGAGTACAAATTAGTTCGGTCCGTTTTCAAAAGATAGCTCTGGCTGTTATGAATGTTTCATAGTGACAGCTGATTTCGGTGGTTTCAGAGAGGTTAGACATCTGTCAATAATATTCAGTTTATATCGTTTTGAGTTTCATACAAAACCCCTGGTTTTTTACTGTGTTGAATATGTCAAATTTTGTGTTAACTAAGCAGCATTTGCGGGAGGTTTTAGTTTTCTGCTTTAATTGGAAGAAAAGTGCAGCTAAAGCGCATCGAATGCTTGTAGAAGTTTATGGTGACAATGCTTCAACTGATAAATCATGTAGGGAATGGTTTCGACGTTTCAAGAATGGTGATTTCAGCGTTGAAGACAAGCCTCGCTTTGGACAGCCAAAAAAATTCGAAGACAAAGAATTGGAAGCATTACTCGATGAAGATCCGAGTCAAACGCAAGAGGAGCTTGCAGAATCATTAGGAGTTGATTCGTTTGAGCCGTGCATTACGAAAAAAACGGCCGGAATACGAACAAAAACATGACAAAGTTATTCTTCTGCATGATAACGCTCGGCCTAATGTCGCAAAAGTTGTAAAAAATTATTTGGAAACGCTCAAGTGGGATATTTTACCGCACCCGCCGGACATTGCTCCTTCTGATTACTGGTTATCCCGACGGATGCAGCACAATTTGGTAGGTCACCGGTTCACTTCTTTCGCAGAAATCGAAAATTGGCTCCTAACTTGGATCGCCTCAAAAGACGAGACATTTTTTCGAGATGAAATTCGAAAATTGCCTGAGAGGTGGGAAAAAGTAGTAGCCAGCGATGGACAATACTTTGATTAATCTGTTCATTCATTTTGTTCTGAAATAAATGCATTTTGACCACAAAAAACGGACCGAACTAATTTGTACTCCCAATAAATACAAAATTCCAAAAAATATAAAACAAATTTTATTAAAAATCAATACAAGGAGTACCTTCACTAATTCTAAATTATTAAAAAATATATTTTTAAGCATCTATATAGCTGAAACTTTACTGTACCTTGAGGAACATAGTGCACACGTACGCTAATTTTCTGTTAATCGGTGCGCAACAAAACACATATCTCGCTCGGAGAGGCAAAGGAACGTGCTGTATCATATCAGCTAGGAACTTAAAATCGTCCAAATTGCACATAAAATAAAGAGAATTATCAACTGTGCACAATGACACGAAGATATCCTAAAATATACAAAGTATTACAAACGGCACAATATCTACAAACAATTTTTGATAACTGTAGGACTCACCATGAGATTAGACAATGGTGAGTTTGGTAAATGATAAGCGTATAACTCGATTTGATCTGCCGTTGGGTGAAGACCTGCTTGGGTTATTATTTCCGGTGTTTGACCTAGTAGATGTTTTAAAGTAGGTAAATCCTCTCGTTTAAACGTCGTTACGTAACCCTATGATGCAAAAATGTATTTCCATCCATTTAAGCAACATTTATTTTTGTATTGTAATATACTACATTAATCATAAATAATATTAATATGATATAAAAAGTTGGAAACATCATTACCGTAGTCCACATTGTGCCGTAACGTCCAGCGCGACCTGCTATTTGTAGAGCTGCTGACACAGATATAACATCCATTTCTTTTTCACCTTTTTCGTTTATTGTTGGTTGAATCAATGAGTAAAATATAATCCTCCGAATATGTCTGTAAAAATATATAATTTATTTTAGGTAGTAATTTCTCTAACATTTTTTTAACGTGTATATTTATATCGTCTAGAACTTTAAAATATGAAGTATGTGCAATGCTAAATTTAATGTAACGTATATATAGCAAGAAATTTACAAGTTCAAACCCATTCCGATCGCATTGGTTGCTACTAAAACCTTGCAAGAATTCTTAGGATCATTAAATTTTGCAGCTTGTGCCAGTTTTGTACCAGGTGGTAGACTGCCATATATTACCGCCACTTCTATTCCTCTGCTCTCGAGAGAACGTGAAACGGTAAATATATCATTCTTGTTAAAGCAGACTATACAATCTCCTGGTTGAACGTTATTTAGAGAAACAAGTGCCTGATTCTCTAGTTCCAGCTGTGTTAATCGTTTATACCTGCGAACTTCCACATTTTCGCCCGCTGAGAAGCATATAGCTTTTACCTGTACATATATACATACATATATACAAACATACATATACAAATATATATATATAGCAAAAGAGTATAGCAAAAGTACCGGAACAGCAAAATAACTCGGCGGGGGAGCATTTTAGAGAAAAATGTTTCAGACAAAAGTTGTAAGACTTAAAAAAACGCATTCAACGATAGTAGTTATTTGACATAGGATGACGTCGCCAAGGTCAGAACAAGGTCAACTTTGCTTTTTTAAATAGAAACACATATTTTTTATTACAGCATTTTATTCGTAAAAACGCAAACAACTTTTGCTTGAAAAAATTTTTTATACGTCCTCTATTTTCTAAGATATTTACGTAAATATCTACAAGATTATTGGCTTCAATAATTTTTTACTTGAATTCTATTAACTTTAGCGGAAAATATAGAGATAAAAATTGTATATTTTGTTCTCATAGAGCTATGAGAATTTTTTCAGAATTTTATATTAACTTTTTAGTACTTCATTTTCTTACATTTTCTGGAAGTACTAAAAAGTTAACACAAAATTCTGAAAAAATTCACAGAGCTCTATGAAAACAAAATAAGCAATTTTTATTTCTTGATATTTTTTGGTAAAGTTGATAGAATTCAAGTAAAAAATTATTGAAATCAGTAATCTTGTATATATTTACGTAAATATCTTAAAAAATAGAGGTCGTATAAAACATTTTTTCAAGCAAAAGTTGTTTGCGTTTTTACGTTGAATAAAATGCCGTAATAAAAAATATGTGTTTCTATTTAAA
>NW_022639623.1:361364-374311 GCF_010583005.1 Odontomachus brunneus | reverse complement strand
TATATATATATATATATATATATATATATATATATATATATGTATAATTCTTTGTCAACCGGGACACTCCCCTTTCCAGAAGTGTTTGTCATAAAATGTTCTACCAAGGCTTAAACTGTAGATATAAGCTTTATAATGCCATTTGGCGTTTTTCAAAATTTAAAATGGCGGATCCAAAATGATGGACCAAAAATTAAAAGAGGAATTTTAATATTGAGAAAAAAACTGTATTAAAATTAGAAAAATTAACGTTATAATATCATTTAAGTTCTCAATAAATTACTTGAAAGTAGTTCTAAAAGCAAAACAAACCAATCACGAATAAAACAATTTTTCAATTTTTTCCATGTTTTTCATTGCTATGTTTCTTTTTGCAATACATCGCCTTTAACCAGTGTTTAACCAGCCTTTAACAATTCAAAACCATCCACAGCATTCGAATATCGTTTTATTAATTTGTTTTGTGACAATACCGTGAAAGAATAATTTTGATGTATGTTTGGAATTTGATGTATGTTTGTAAAGCTACATCAAATCTTCCTTTCATTCCTTTACCACAAAACATTGCCATAAAACAAATTATTAATAAAATGATATTCGAATGCTATGGATGGTTTTAAATATACATTAGCTAAAAGCGATGCATTCAAAAAAGAAATATAACAATGAAAAACATGAAAAAATTGAAAAAGGCCGTGGCCAGTTTTCGTATGGTAAGAAGCTCCCAGCGATCTCAGGCTCATTTTCACACACAAGTTACATCATGATCCAACATTAAATTACTCATCATGTCAACTTCTGGAACCACGTGGTTCTGAAGTTATGTCGTCAAGCTCAAAAATCAAAAAGAATTTTTTTCTTCGAAACGAAAAAAGTGGCTTTAAAAAAAATATGGAAAATAAAATATCTTAAGGAAATTCAAACAGGTATGTTTTGATTTGATTCGGTGACTTATAAACTGTCCAAAAAAACATTTAAATTTTCGAAACGCGATTTTTTCAACATCCTGTAGAATCACCATCATCATATTTTATATGTAACATCATTATATACTTATATATAATATTTATGCTAACAGAGATCGTGACGGTACAACATGGTTAAAAATACAAAAAATTAAAAACTTTTTTCTTTTTTTTTAAGGAGGCAATTTGGGAAACTCACATTTTTAAAGTATCGTAAAACTGCTCTTAACGTATACTTCTCATACTCTCGGATATTTTGTCGACGCTCTTTTATAAAAACAAATGTCCGAAACCCGATCTTCGGTAGACACCGCTTATTAACAGACAGATATTTTAGTCCTTTCTGCATCTAATTAAGATTGGTTTTATTGCATTTGCATTAATAGATCTTCGTAATCAATGTGCAATAAACAAATGTGACAAGAATTCCTTTTTTTGAATCCTATGTTATCGCAAATGAGCGATTTAAAAAAAATCGTACCGATCAAGTTGAAAGCAAGAAACAAAATAAAAAAACTTACCTAACTGATTTAAATAAAATCGCAGTTGGGAACCACGATGAAAAAAAAAGACGAAGCTCAATCATCGTCACTGTCTGCATTGATCGTCGAAGCAATCTGATCTTTATCAAAAATAAATAAAAAACGGCAAGTCTCAGTATCCGTTTATCCGTTTATGCGTGTTTATCCATCAGAATTTTTTACTGATATCTTTCAAACGTTAGATAATACAGTACGGCCACTACATGTGAACAGAATCCGATTGATCTTAGCCCATTTGCAAGTATAACATGTAATTCCCGAACAACCTGTCGTATTCGGTGCATATTCGATAAAGCAACGATAGTTCTTACAATTAATGTGACGAGACGGAACGATAATTTTTAATATATTGTTTCTTTTCTTGATGAACTGAACTTTCACTGAACCGTCTTTGTTTAGTATTTCTCCTAAGTAACCAATGGCTTGTCTCAATTGATACGTTCCTGTAAAACTATGTTTTATGTTATTTTCAGTCATTTCAAGAAAGTCTTCAAGATTAGTTGCTGAAATATTTTGGAATAGAACTTTCCAGCAGATCTATCAATTAAATCAAGCTACCGGTTACTTAGGAGAAACGATTAACAAAGACGATTCAGTGAAAATTTAGTTCATCAAGGGAAAAAACAATATATTAAAAGTTATCATTCCGTCTCGCCACATTAATCATAAAAAATATCGCTGCTTCATAGAATATGCACCGAATACGACAGGCTGTTCGGGAATTACGCATTATACTTGCGAATACATGAATGGACTAAGAACAATCGGATCCTGTTCATATGTAGCCGTATTATATTAAATCTAACGTTTGCAAGATATCAATAAAAAATTCTGAGATCTGCCGCTTTTCTATTTTTGATGAAAACTAGATTGCTTCGACGATCAATGCAGACAGTGACAATGATTGAGCTTCGTCTTTTTTTCATCGTGGTTGTCAACTGCGATTTTATTTAAATCAGTTAGGTAAATTTTTTTATTTTGTTTCTTGCTTTCACCTTGATCGATACGATTTTTTTTTTAAATCGCTCGTTTGCGATAACTTAGGATTCGAAAAAAAGGAATTCTTGTTACATTCGTTTATTGCACACTGATTACGAAGATTTATTAATGCAAATGCAATAAAACCAATCTTAATTGGATGCAAAAAGGACCAAAATATCTGTCTGTTAATAAGCGGTGTTTACCGAAAATCGGGTTTTGCACATTTGTTTTTACAAGAGAGCGTCGACAAAATATCCGAGAATATGAAAAGTATACGTTAAGAGCTGTTTCACAATACTTTAAAAATGAAAGTTTCCCAAATTGGTATTCGTCTCCTAAAAAAAAGAAAAGATTTTTAATTTTTTGTATTTTTAACCATGTTGTACCGTCACGATAATCTCCGTTAACATAAATATTATATATAAGTATATTATATATAAGTATATGATGTTACATATAAAATATGATGGTGATGACTCTGCAGGGCGTTGAAAAAATCGCGTTTCGAAAATTGAAATGTTTTTTTTTTTTTGAACAACCTATAAGTCACCAAATCAAATCAAACCATACTTGTTTGAATTTCCCTAAGGTATTTTACTTTCCATATTTTTTTCAAAGTGTGGCTTTTCTCGTTTTGAAAACAAAAAATTCTTTTTGATTTTTGAGCTTGACGACATAACTCCGGAATTACATGTTTCCAGAAGTTGACATAATGGATAATTTAATGTTAGATCATGATGTAACTAGTGTGTAAAAATGAGCCCGATATCGCGGGAGGCATTCTATCATACGAAAACCGGCCACAGCCTTTGTTTTATTCATGACTGGTTTGTTTTGCTTTTAGAACTATCCGAAAATAATTTATTGAGAACTTAAATAATATTATAACGTTCACTTTTCTATTTTAATAGTTTTTTTCTCAATATTTTAATAGATTTTTTCTCAATATTAAAGTTTTTTTTTTATTTTTGGTTCGTCATATTAGATCGGTTATTTAAAATTTTTTAAATCTGACTTCCGATTCGCAATCAGTGACCCAAAAATATCCGCGGATAATGATTTTCATAAAAATTAAAATATTCTTAAACTTTTGGTCCATCATTTTGGATCCGCCATTTTGAATTTTGAAAAACGCCAAACGGCATTATAAAGCTCACATCTACTTTCTATCACTTTAAATCTTAGTAGAACATTTTATGACAAAAACTGTTCTGGGAAGGGGAATGTCCCGATTGATAAAGAATGACTCATATACAGGGTGCCCCAAAAGTCTGAACACGATCGAACATCTCAGAAATAGTGTATTTTAGAAAAAAATGCTTTAGACAAAAATTGTAATATTTAAACAGTTGCATTTAATGGTAATATCTATTTGACCTTGAATGGCCAATGTCTGGACAAGGTCTCCTTGAACTTTTTAAATGGAACCCTCTATTTTTATTGTACATTCTTGTAATTTATATCGAGACTTTTATAAAACACAATAATAACGTATTTTTTCATTAAGTATTTTATAAGTAATGAAACTTGAAAGGTACAGTACGCCAACATTAACATTACCCAAGATGTACCACGCGGAGATTGCTCGGTTAAATTTACACTTCTTTCGTATATGTATGTGTATGTATGTGCGTATGCGTTTGCGTGTATGTGGGTATGTGTGTACGTACGCATGCGTGCGTGCGTATGGGGATAGGTGGGTATGGTGTGGATGTTGTGTGAGCATGTATGAGTGTAGGTGGTGGGTGCGTGTGCGTGCGTGAATGTGTGTGTACATGGGTAGATGCATGAGTGATTAGGTGGATGTTTACGATGATAAGTTAAAAAACAGATAAGGACTAAGGACCGTCATATCACAACCACCCACATACATACACGAAGGAGCTGTAAATTCGTCCGAGCAACCTCCGCGTGGTACAACTTGAGTAATGCTAACGTCGCCGGTACTGTAACTTTTAAATTTCATGACTTAAAAAGTACTTAATAAAAAAATATGTCATTAGAATGTTTTGTAAAGCTCTCGAAATAAGCTACAAGAATATGCAATAAAAAATGGGGGGTTCTATTTAAAAAATTCAAGATGAGCTTGTCCTGACCTTGCCAACGCCATCCAAAGTCAATTAGATATTACCATTAATTAGATATTACCATTTAATGCAACTTTTTAAACCATACAACTTCCGTCTAAAGCGTTTTTTTCTAAAATGCGCGATTTCTGAGATATTTGACCATGTCCAGACTTTTTGGATATATCTGTATCTCTCTAGAAGGAGGAGGGCGTATTAGTACAAGGAGGGCTATAATATGGTGTGACGATTCGAGATTCGTCACGACGGCCGAAACAATAATCACAAGACTAACAAAACGCCGAACAACCGCGCGCGGAATAACCGCAAGGTCAACAAACAGTCGAACTGTTTGTTATAATTTAGTATAAAAGCCGATAGAAAATTGATATCAGGAGAGATTGATCGGAAGGCTCTTCTCAGGCGCACGACCGACCAGAACTCACAACTCCTAGAGATCCTAGACATCCCGTCGACCGAAGTGGATACGCGACGTCGACATCCTTCTCCGATACCGCTCTACCGACCGAGGTGGATACGCGACGTCGGTTTCCTATCCATACCTCGCTCCGTCGACCGAAGTGGATACGCGACGTCGGCATCCTTTTCCTCCTCACGCTACGCCGCTAACACCTACGATCGCGAACGCATACAGAGCGTAAAATAACGGTGACAACGAGCGCCTTTAAACCAGCAAGGAACACCAGGATAAATAAATAGATTAAAGCCGATGAGGCCACGGACTCCGAACGACGAACAATAGCGTATCCGGAAACAATTCCGACCGCGTCCCGCCTGACGCTCGCACGCCTCGACGCTCGCAGCTGATCGCGAGACGACAACAACGGCTCCCGACGAGAGCAAAAACGCGACCACGCGCCAACGGCGTAACGTCGCCTGTAAATAATTGTAAATAGCTTTGAGATTAGAATATAGTTTCAAATTATTATCACCTATACCACTGGTTTTCATTTCACACACGAAACCCAGACCACACCGGCTAAGACTATCCCGCACGTAACGCAAGGCCGTTACAAATGGCAATAATAACTTCTGTCCAGGTGGAGGCACTTCAAAGATATCAGTCACCTTCATTTTTTAAATGGAATTGATATGTTTTGTTTCCATCATATAATAGAAAGGTTTAAAACAAGTTTAAAACATATAACACAAGATCATTGAATAAGATTAAAAGTAAAAAAGCGATAAAAAAAAATACGGATACAACGTATCCGGATACGATTGACTGATTTTCATTTGATTTTTATTTTATTTTATTATTAGTTTGTCCTGAGAACTTGCTAAAATGAGAAATGCTAAGATGTCTTTTAACAGTGTTTATTCTCCATTGAAATGACACCATCTCAATAAAGGTAGATACTTCAAGGAAAGAAAACAAAAATTTTGAAGAACATCTTAATATGTTTACAGGATATCATGAACATGAACAGATTAGTATCGATAGAGCAATACATCGTGCAAAATGTATCCATTTGAAGAACAAGTTAATATGATCCTGTCTGAAGAATGTCAACAAAATCCTGTGCGAAAGAAAACTTTGTACACTGAACGGTATCCTGATCGTATTCAGCCTTCGCGTCAAACATTTAAAAATCTATAATAAACTTAGACAAACTGGTAGCTTACATATCTAAAAAAGTGAACGCGAAAAAGAAGTAACACATGAAGGAAATGAAATTAATATTCTTGCAATAGTGACTCGAAATCCTCAAATTAGTTCACGACAAATTGAAGAAGAATCTGGTGTTAGTCAGATGAGCGTACTTTGCATTTTATATCGTCACATATTCCATCCAAATCACATTAGCCTTCATCAAGAATTACATGGAATGGATTTTGTGAAGAGAATTACATTTTGTCAATGGACTCAACATCAAATTCAAAACAATAATTCATTTTTTGATACTGTGTTATTTACTGATGAGGCAATATTTACTAATCACGGGAATGTTAATTTGCATAACATACATTTCTGAGCAACGGAAATTGGCTGCGACAAGTTGAACATCAGAGGCAATGGTCTTTGAATGTATGGTGCGGTATAATATATGACAAAATTATTGGTCCTTATTTCATCAACGGACATTTAAATGGCAACAGCTACGTTAATTTTCTTGAGCATTTATTGAGTCTTTAGAACTTGCCTTTAATCATACGACAAACAATGTAATACCAGCTGGATGCCCGGCTCATTTTTTATTGTTTGTGAGAAATAAACTCAATGAAATATTTGCAAATCGCTGGATTGGACGTGGGAGTCCTGTATTATTAACAAGGGGGCTACCTCATTAACCAGACTTGACACCACTGGATATTTTTTTATGGGGAACATGGTCCTAAGGGACATGGTCTATAAAACCGAACCAACTACACCTCAAGACAAGAACGGATTATTGCAGCCTGAGTGTCAATAACTCCCGACGTTATTAGAAGAGCAAGTCAATCAATAATCAGAAAAATCCAATGTTGCATTAATAATGATAGTCATCATTTCGAACATCTTTTATAAACATAAGATTCACTTATATGAAAATATTTTTTATCGTTTCTTTACTTTTAATTTAGCTCAATAATCTTGTGTCATATGTTTTGAACTTGTTTTGAGCCCTTCTATCATATGATGGAAACAAAATATATCGATTCCATTTAAAAAAATGAAGGTGACCTTGATATCTCTAAAGTGCCTCCACCTGAACAAAAATCATTATCGCCATATTATAGCCCTCTTTGTACTATGCTATTTGGTTACACAAATTTTCCTTTATACTACATGGATTAAAAAATATTTAAGGTGGTAATAGTTATTGCCTCACCTTGCATATGCACAGGATAGGGCATTCAAATTGAGCCTAAACATATGAAAAATAAAGCAAAATAAAAAAAAATGTTTCAGACAAAAATTGTTGGATTTTAAAGGAAACGTATTGTGGTGCTATTAGTCTAACCTTCACATGAAGTTCATGATGAAATAAAGATTAACTTAATATTTAACTTCATACTTTTTAATAAGATTAATTTTTTAAACACCTACGTTTATAGCACTTTTTATGACAAATTCAAAAACTACACACAAGAGTATTGAAGATCAAATGACGGAAAACAAAGTATCTTCATTTAAATAATTAAATAAAGGTACTTCTCAATTTATTTGCATTTATTTTATTAGATGTTCGAAAAGATGACAATCGATAAACTTTTGAATATGTTAAGAGCCGGTTTCACCAACTCTGGTTAAACCAACCTATGGTTAAATTCTAACTACCAGAAGTGCCAATATCGAGATTAAATATAAATTGCTCATTGAGATTCAGTATGACACTGTTTATAGCACGTCGCATTTAAGTTGGCTACTCTGCTACTTTTAACCCTCGCTTAGCTTAACCGGAATTGGTGAAACCGACCCTAAATGAAAAATGATTGAAATATAGTCCATAAACATTTCGATATTTTAAAAATTTTTGATAACTTAAAACAAAGAATTTGATGCATATTTTCTTCGGGATACAAAAGTGATATACAGAGTAGCTCACATAATTCTTAATAATTCAATATCTTGAAAACTATTTCATCGATTTTAATGAGTTAAGTCTTGAATTGTATGGATCTGAAGGATCTTTAAACTGAAATGGAGGTTGGTCTCCCAACTGATGTTGCGTGAGTAAAACGGGCGTTAACTTAAAAATTTTTTTAAAGTTTTAAAAATTTTTAAATTTTTAATGGAAATGCCTATGAAAAATAATATTTTTGAATTCTTTGGACAAAAACAACTTAGTTCTAACAACTTAATTCTAACAACTTAGTTCAAAAACAACTTAATATAAAACATTTTTTTCGAAGTCGAAAAAACCGTAATATTTTTTTAATAGAACCATCTGACAAAAAAATGTTTCGAATAAAATTAAATTGTTTTTATTCAAAGAATTCAAAAATATAATTTTTCATAGGCATTTCTATAAAAAATTTTTAAGTTAACCTTCATTCCACCCACGCAACAGATTGGGGAATCAATTTCCATTCCAGTTCCTTCAGATCCACACAATTTAAGACTTAAATCATTAAAATCGAAATAGTTTCCAAGATATCGAGTTATTAAGAGTTATATGGGCTACTCTGTATAAAAGAACGAAATGACTAATATACTACGACACTCTATTATAAATTTAATTTTCAACGAACAATATAAACAGAATGATTTTTATGTTGCTAACTAGAAGAAGTGTGGTGTAAACATTAACACAACTTACGATTTCTAGCCTGTAACGTAATAGTAATTTAGTTGCTCACTGAAAATCAAATGTGCAATATGAAAGTAAGTACTAGTCATTTTGTTGTTGTGTATCATTTAAGTACAGTTTACTTAGCTAAAATTAAGGAAAATTGATATGATTTTCAATTATGATAAAGCTCGAAGAAACATTTATGAAGCATCTACTTTGTATACCGAACAATATCCTGTAAAAATATTCTATTACGTTCTTTATTTTACCGAGTTATGAAAAAAAGTTTTAGGAAACGGTCATGAAGAAAAAAGAAAACAGCAAAAGATTGTCACTGATGAGAATAATAAAATTGTCATATTAGCAGTAGTAGATGATCATGATCCACAAATAAGTTTTCGTAGTATTTCTTGCTATTGGAATATCTAGAAGTGTTTTGTATGAATACTTAAACGTCATAAATTCCACCCGTATCACGTCTCATTACATCAACAACTATATGACAATGATTTTCAAACGCACGCACGCACGCACGCACGCACGCACGCACGCACGCGCGCGCATTAAGCTCGATAAATATTAAATATTATAATAATAGGTGAATAGGACAAGGAAAAGTAATTCCTGACCTGCCCGTTCACCAACCTTAATATCTTCAGATATTTTTCTGAGGATTTCTTAAAATAAAGAACGAAAAAAAAATGTATATACCAGATGTATTAACTATGCCAGAAGATATGAAAGTATGCATTAGAAAGAAATGCTTGTCATATCTATTGAAATACTTTGTTAAATGTTTATCAATCTTTTACTTAATGTATTCAAAAGTGTGTCGAAGTTTATGGTCATCTTTTCAAGCATTTAATAAAATAAATACAAATAAATTGAAAATTATCTTCATTTAATGATTTAAACTGTTTCCGTCATTTGACTACTGATGATCTTGAATGTATGGTCATTGAATTAATTATGAAAAAGACTAGAAACATAGATGTTTAAAAAATTAGATTAAAATTCTATTAAAAAATATGAAATTGAAACTTTCATTTTATTATGTCACTTCATCCAAAGATCAAACCAATAGCAATACGTTCTCTTTGAAACCCTATAATTTTTGTCTAAAACATTTCATTTTGCTTTATTTTTTATATATTTATGCGTCTCAACTTAAAATGCCTCACCCTGTATATAATTTGTAATTATAAGAATGTATGTGTGCCAATAATTATTCACAACATAGAACATATTAATGAAAAGGATGTACCAAATCTATAGCAGCAGCTTCACCACATAAATGTATTTCATTCGCAGGTATTCCTAAAAGGGCTCTCGTCCATGCCCAGCCTCTGTTAAGATCACGAATTAATTGAATTTCATCAATTACAGCTACTTCATCTATAATTGACCATAATTTATACCAATGCAACTTTCGTAAATGAATGCTGCAGATTATGAGATAAATAAAATTATACTTACAATTATTTTGTAAATTCGCCATTTCTACAGAGCAAGATAAATGGTTTGACGGACTATCGAATCCTTTAGCATATGTCCGTTCTTCCCCAGTTAATAAATCACATGGTGTCCCCTGTGAAAAATAAAATACGTAACTATAACACAATGTATTATATACAATAAATATAATTAAGTAATATGTAATTGATACCAACACTCTGATTACATTTGTGAAACACTTCCGTAACCAATAACCTTAACGGTCCACAATATACTCCACTTCTTGAATTGATAAATCTTTCTAGAGCATGATAAGTCTTTCCACTGTTTGTTGGTCCAGCATGAAAGATTATTTTCCTATTTTTTGCTCTTGCTAAAGAATACCTGAAGCAATTAATAATAAAATCAGTTTTGTCAAAAATATTGTTCATGCATATTAAATTAAAATAAGTTATTTACACACACACACACACACACGCACGCACGCACGCGCGCACACACACATATATATATATATAACAAATAATTTTATATAACTCTCATTATATAAATATAAAGTATCTTACCAGTTAGCAGGACATCGTAGATCACTAATCTTTTTAAGATCATCTAAACAATCGATATGCGGAAACATCTGTTTAGCATGGCGTAAGAAATATGGAAAAATATCTGTAACATTTCCAGCATCTTGAAGGATATCACTTAATACTATATGGAGATCCACAGGTAATGTTTCTGTTTTTAAACAATACTGCCTAAAATTTGCAAAAGCCTGTCCCTGAAGGAAATCTAAAATAGGTATCATAATCAGTATAACAATCAGTATTTATATATCATTAATTCTAAACATACTATCCAATCCATATTGTTGAGCTAGTTCCTTGATTTCTGTCTTCTGTACAAATGAATTTAATATTTTCAGAAGATCTGTTTTCTTCAGAACTCCAGTCAATTCAACACCTATATTTATATCATCTGGGTTTGGCTTGATAGGCACAGGTTGGAATAAGGAAGCTGGTGAATTTGAATTACTATCTTTCTTACCCCTAAATGACTGAATACAATTTGTGTTACCAGGAGCTATAGATCTAATAATAAAAGATAAAATTAAACGTAGTTCAACAAAATTATACTATTATTGGATTATTATTATTAGGTAATAGATAATAGAAAGAAAACATGATCAAAGCATAAATAATAGTGAATTTGATCATCCGCACTACATCCGGATCAGTGCACACTAAAGATCAGTGTTACACATAAAATATCAAAATATAATAGCATAACAAAATTTTGATATAGAAACAATTAATGTATATTCTACTAATTAATGTAATATCATTATTAGGTATTTAATAATTCAAAATATTAATATTCTTTATTTAAATAATTATTTCATATGTAACAGTCTTCAATATGCACTGACCCAATGTAATGCAGGTGACCGAATTTGCTATAAGAAAACATAAATATTATACCTGTGTACAAATGTTGCAGTCAGTAAGCCGCTTCTTCGTAAGCTATCTATAGCTTCGTAAGCTATAGACCTAATAAAAAATGAAATTAAATATAGTTCAACAAAATTATACTATCATTGGATTATTATTATTAGGTAGTAGATAATAGAAAGAAAACATGATCAAAGTATAAGAAAACATAAGTATTATACCTGTGCACAAACGTTGTAGTCAGTAAGCTGCTTCTTTGTAACTGAGCTAATATAAAACACCTTAGTGATATCATCTTTCAATAAAATGATTTTGTTGTTAGAACATTGTTGGGAAAATTAGTATCAAAGAGAAGTCTAGAAACAGTCAAGCCCGCTCACTGAAATTAGAGGTTTGTTCTTTCCAGCTGAACTTCTTGCACTAGTTCAAGAAGTGTACACTGGTGCGTTCTTTCTAGCAAAAGTAATGTCAGAGGTTACTGTTCTTTTCAACGGTGCAGCAGAACTTATGGCTTCTGCACACAGGACGCGGTAATGCTTGCCGCGCGGCGGAAGTCCGCGCGGCAGCCAATCAATATGTTGTTTTTCCGTACGAGCTAGAAGGTTATTACGGAAAGTAGCATATTGATTGACTGTCGCGCGAACTTGCCGCCGTGCAGCAAGCATTACCGCGTCCTGTGTGCAGGAGCCATTAGTGCAACAGTTCACTGAACTACTTGCACTGAGTCTGAAGCTAATGCAAGCAGTGTAGTGCAGTGCAAGGGTAAAAGTTACTGTACCAGTGCAAGTAGTTCAGGGGGTCGATTGTGTATCTCGAAACGAAGTAAAAATTACAAAAGTGAATAAATTCACTAGGCATTGACCAATGAAGTTACAAATATTCTAGTAAATTTTCTCACTTTTGTCATTTTCACTCTGTTTTGAAATACACAATCGACCCCCAGGTTAGCGATCATGAATCTTTCACGTGAATTTTATTTTCATTTTTCACTTTTCACTGTAAGTTATTTCACATGAAAAGTGAACAATGAAAATGTGGAAAGCAATATTTATGTAATATATATTATTAAAATTAAAATGTAATTACAGTATACACAATGTAATATATAACACATTAATAAGCATTATACAACGTAAATTTATAGTTATAATATAATATAATAATATAATATGAGTAAATTTAATAAGTGAGACGAACGTTAACCGTGAAAGGTGAATTCTCAAAACGTGAAATATTTCATGTGAACTTTCAA
>NW_022639623.1:360944-361354 GCF_010583005.1 Odontomachus brunneus | reverse complement strand
ACGGAACGCTCATTATAGTAAGAAATCCGATCCGGCGTTCCGATCCGTGCTCAATGGGACGGCACCCTTAGATAATCTTATAGCATGTTCGACTGGCTCTGGGTTAATCCATTCTGGGTTAATCAGCCTACGTTTATTGGTCGAATAAGTATTATAATACTTATAAGCTTTATGATTGGCTAGTAGAAACTTACGACGTCATTAATCACTCTCGGAACGATTAACCCAGAACCAGTCGAACATGCTATTAATATCGACAATGTATATCAACAGTGACGCATTCTATCAATACAATGCGTTTTGTTAATGAATATTATACCAGCTTAATATACCGTTGTTTAAATATATCATCGATATTAAGATTATGTATAATAATAGAAAATTACTATTTAGTACGCGTATCAAATACA
>NW_022639623.1:360779-360934 GCF_010583005.1 Odontomachus brunneus | reverse complement strand
TGTTCTTCTTTATATGTAAATTGTGTAAGTTTCCATGAAAATTTTTAAGCGATGTAGTTTAAATGTGAAAAATAATGTAATACTACGCTCGCATATTATGTATAAAGTGAGTAGAATTTCTTATAGTGACTTTAATTTTTATGGTAGACAATTGA
>NW_022639623.1:360588-360769 GCF_010583005.1 Odontomachus brunneus | reverse complement strand
CCTTATAGAAATATCATACTAAGAATCATTGATAATTACTTATTATCCAGTATTTTTAATACTGAAAATAAGTAATTATCAATGATTTTTAGTATGATATTTCTATAAGGGCTAAAGCAGTGGTATTATTCATACTATTATAAAACACTAATGCCAATAGAATAAACTGTTGAAAAGTCAG
>NW_022639623.1:360413-360578 GCF_010583005.1 Odontomachus brunneus | reverse complement strand
CATTTGACATAAGAATCCTACGTCCATTAAAAATGAACAACGAAAGCTAATTGAAGCGTGATGACGTATAGGCAGTGAAAGCATATTTGTGTTATGTTGCATTACTGTTAGCACTGTATTGAACACCTTAGGGTGCGTTCAGATTCCCTACCCGGGTGCACTCTA
>NW_022639623.1:359508-360403 GCF_010583005.1 Odontomachus brunneus | reverse complement strand
GATTATGTATAATAATAGAAAATTACTATTTAGTACGCGTATCAAATACACGATCCCTTATAGAAATATCATACTAAGAATCATTGATAATTACTTATTATCCAGTATTTTTAATACTGAAAATAAGTAATTATCAATGATTTTTAGTATGATATTTCTATAAGGGCTAAAGCAGTGGTATTATTCATACTATTATAAAACACTAATGCCAATAGAATAAACTGTTGAAAAGTCAGTGTTTTTTGAATGACATCAATATCTTTTGTAGTTATCGAAAAATAAGCAATAAATGTTAGCGGAATGTAAGAACTTGCATATAATACTCAAGTTAAAATTATTTTTTTCTCTTGTATCTAAATCAGTGTTCCCATACAAATGGCTCCTCAGTTACAATGACTAGAAAACGTAAACCTGAAAATTCTTCTAGAATTACGAGTAACGCGATGCGTCAGTAGCTGAGCGGGATGTTTAACAATAAGATCGCCGTTAACTTGTTTCTGTATCAGTGATAGAAATTTTGGTCACGAGTAGCACGTACAGCACGGGATGGGATACGCACACACTTACGCGACAATGTCCGTGAAACTCACGAACACTGTCGCGTGAATGTGTGCGTATCCCCTCCCGTGCTAATGCGTGCTGCTCGCGACCAAACCCTAATAGCACAGATGTCCAGGGAACATCCAGAGGACATCCTGAAGACATCCTGAGGACATTATTCGTCCTCAGGACGTCCTTAGGACGTCCTCAGGAGATCTTGTGCTGTCTGGGAAGTTTCTATCACTCTAGTTGCTTTCCAACAAGAGACCCAAGTTGACACAAGTATCATCCTATCTTTGTTACTCACTAAATGTGGAACAAAGATAGAATAATGTTTATGTCGACTTGTGTCTCT
>NW_022639623.1:359423-359498 GCF_010583005.1 Odontomachus brunneus | reverse complement strand
ACCCGGGTAGGGAATCTGAACGTACCCTTAGGGAGCGTCCCGATTGACCACGGTACGATTGGACACAACCAACTA
>NW_022639623.1:358729-359413 GCF_010583005.1 Odontomachus brunneus | reverse complement strand
TCCCCTCCCGTGCTAATGCGTGCTGCTCGCGACCAAACCCTAATAGCACAGATGTCCAGGGAACATCCAGAGGACATCCTGAAGACATCCTGAGGACATTATTCGTCCTCAGGACGTCCTTAGGACGTCCTCAGGAGATCTTGTGCTGTCTGGGAAGTTTCTATCACTCTAGTTGCTTTCCAACAAGAGACCCAAGTTGACACAAGTATCATCCTATCTTTGTTACTCACTAAATGTGGAACAAAGATAGAATAATGTTTATGTCGACTTGTGTCTCTTGTTAAGCCCATTCTACAATTGCGTGAACGTGGATGTAAGTGGTTGTAAGTGATTACGACAACCAATCAGAGTAAAGCAATCAGTGAATAAAACATTCGGATTAGTTGACTCTTAAGGGACGTCTACATTGGAAGTAAATAGCAAGAAGTAGAAAGCAAGAGTAAGAAATTGACCAACCACAGTCTAATGTGAGAAGAATAATCAACTATGATTGGTCAATTTCTTATTTTTACTTCCTACTTCTTACTGCTTACTTCCAATGTAGACGTCCCTTTAACGTTCACGACTACGCTTACGCAATTGTAGAATGAGCTTTAGAAAGCAACCGCTGTGTCTACCGCTGCGATTGTTTCTCGCCTGTGGTGAGACAAAAACAGATAATGTTGATTGCCTGTCTGTCTAACA
>NW_022639623.1:348949-358719 GCF_010583005.1 Odontomachus brunneus | reverse complement strand
TATATGTAAATTGTGTAAGTTTCCATGAAAATTTTTAAGCGATGTAGTTTAAATGTGAAAAATAATGTAATACTACGCTCGCATATTATGTATAAAGTGAGTAGAATTTCTTATAGTGACTTTAATTTTTATGGTAGACAATTGACATTTGACATAAGAATCCTACGTCCATTAAAAATGAACAACGAAAGCTAATTGAAGCGTGATGACGTATAGGCAGTGAAAGCATATTTGTGTTATGTTGCATTACTGTTAGCACTGTATTGAACACCTTAGGGTGCGTTCAGATTCCCTACCCGGGTGCACTCTACACTAGAAACACTATAGTATATGTTACATATACTATAGCACTTCTAGTATTAGAGTGCACCCGGGTAGGGAATCTGAACGTACCCTTAGGGAGCGTCCCGATTGACCACGGTACGATTGGACACAACCAACTAATGAAAAGAATTATCTAGTGAATTATTAGGTCGAACCAATCATTACAATCTGTGTCCAATCGTATCGTGGTCAATCGGGTCCCACCCAACACCTTATGGCTCTTGCACACAGGACGCGGTAATGCTTGTCGCGCGACGGAAGTTCGCGCAACAGCCAATCAATATGCTGCTTTCTGTAACAACCTTCTAGCTCTTGCGGGAAAACAACATATTGATTGGCTGTCGCGCGGGCTTCTGCCGCGCGGCAAGCATTACCGCGTCCTGTCTGCAGAAGCCATAATACTATATGCACAATGCCAGGCAACAGACAATAGGAACAGGGAATAAGAATTCGGATTGATCAATTGTTTCTATTCCCTGTTCCTATTGGCTAATGCCTATTTCTATTGACTGTTGCGTTACTCAATGGCCTGGTTTACATCGTGCGTACTAAATAGTAACTTTCTATTAGGGTGCCGTCCCATTGAGCACGGATCAGAACGCCGGATCGAATTTCTTACTATAATGAGCGTTCCGTTCTCTAGTTCCGTTCCGTAAAAGTTTCCTCTACCAGTCCCATGTAGCAAAAACGGAACGGAATGGCGCGTCGGTCGCAAATAAATATGATTAATTCGTCAATATTTCGTTATTTTGACGCGACAGAATTAATTATATACATAATTTATGCAATTATCTTGCCGATAACATTGTCATGAATATTCTGAAATATTTAATTGAAGAGTGAAATATATTTTATAACTAGAAATCCGTTCCGTTTTTGCTACATGGGACTGGTAGAGGAAACTTTTACGGAACGGAACTAGAGAACGGAACGCTCATTATAGTAAGAAATCCGATCCGGCGTTCCGATCCGTGCTCAATGGGACGGCACCCTTAGATAATCTTATAGCATGTTCGACTGGCTCTGGGTTAATCCATTCTGGGTTAATCAGCCTACGTTTATTGGTCGAATAAGTATTATAATACTTATAAGCTTTATGATTGGCTAGTAGAAACTTACGACGTCATTAATCACTCTCGGAACGATTAACCCAGAACCAGTCGAACATGCTATTAATATCGACAATGTATATCAACAGTGACGCATTCTATCAATACAATGCGTTTTGTTAATGAATATTATACCAGCTTAATATACCGTTGTTTAAATATATCATCGATATTAAGATTATGTATAATAATAGAAAATTACTATTTAGTACGCGTATCAAATACACGATCCCTTATAGAAATATCATACTAAGAATCATTGATAATTACTTATTATCCAGTATTTTTAATACTGAAAATAAGTAATTATCAATGATTTTTAGTATGATATTTCTATAAGGGCTAAAGCAGTGGTATTATTCATACTATTATAAAACACTAATGCCAATAGAATAAACTGTTGAAAAGTCAGTGTTTTTTGAATGACATCAATATCTTTTGTAGTTATCGAAAAATAAGCAATAAATGTTAGCGGAATGTAAGAACTTGCATATAATACTCAAGTTAAAATTATTTTTTTCTCTTGTATCTAAATCAGTGTTCCCATACAAATGGCTCCTCAGTTACAATGACTAGAAAACGTAAACCTGAAAATTCTTCTAGAATTACGAGTAACGCGATGCGTCAGTAGCTGAGCGGGATGTTTAACAATAAGATCGCCGTTAACTTGTTTCTGTATCAGTGATAGAAATTTTGGTCACGAGTAGCACGTACAGCACGGGATGGGATACGCACACACTTACGCGACAATGTCCGTGAAACTCACGAACACTGTCGCGTGAATGTGTGCGTATCCCCTCCCGTGCTAATGCGTGCTGCTCGCGACCAAACCCTAATAGCACAGATGTCCAGGGAACATCCAGAGGACATCCTGAAGACATCCTGAGGACATTATTCGTCCTCAGGACGTCCTTAGGACGTCCTCAGGAGATCTTGTGCTGTCTGGGAAGTTTCTATCACTCTAGTTGCTTTCCAACAAGAGACCCAAGTTGACACAAGTATCATCCTATCTTTGTTACTCACTAAATGTGGAACAAAGATAGAATAATGTTTATGTCGACTTGTGTCTCTTGTTAAGCCCATTCTACAATTGCGTGAACGTGGATGTAAGTGGTTGTAAGTGATTACGACAACCAATCAGAGTAAAGCAATCAGTGAATAAAACATTCGGATTAGTTGACTCTTAAGGGACGTCTACATTGGAAGTAAATAGCAAGAAGTAGAAAGCAAGAGTAAGAAATTGACCAACCACAGTCTAATGTGAGAAGAATAATCAACTATGATTGGTCAATTTCTTATTTTTACTTCCTACTTCTTACTGCTTACTTCCAATGTAGACGTCCCTTTAACGTTCACGACTACGCTTACGCAATTGTAGAATGAGCTTTAGAAAGCAACCGCTGTGTCTACCGCTGCGATTGTTTCTCGCCTGTGGTGAGACAAAAACAGATAATGTTGATTGCCTGTCTGTCTAACATCAAGAATCGTGGACATTACTTCTTTACCCACTGAGACAATTCGTGCACATTGGCTACGTAGTTTATGTGCACGGTTGGTTAGAGGCGCTATAAGCCATTTCAGCTGAAATCGGGATTACCTAAAACCGGCCCATGATCCCTCTCCTTCTTTTCTCTGGTTCCGATATTCACTGCCAGTACTGAAAATGTATAGTTTATGTCACGTATACTGTAGATTTTCAATACTGACAGTAATTTCGGAACGCAGCCTATATTTACATCATGAGTTGACTGTCATTTACGAGAGAGACATGGATAGTCAGGTATGCGGAGATGGCAGACTGATAGATCTGATTGATGAAGGTTGGCGCAAAGAAAAATTGCCTATTGATGATATTTCAACGCCAGTAGCCGAATTACCAGATCCTGAAAGTGACAACGGTGATTCTCACATGACATTGAAGGAATTGGAACAGAGATGGAATAATTTGGCATTGAGCACTCTTAGTGACAATCACCTGCATTCTCCAACACCTTTACATAATTGAATTTCCTTTTTAGTAATTTCTTGAATATCACAACAATCAATAGATTTGATTCTACGTTCTTCACATAATTTATTACCACATTAAGATGGAGTTTCCAGAAACTGGCAAACATTGCTCAATGAGAAACTGTCAATTATTGGATTTTTTGCCATTTATATGTGGACACTGTCAAGCTACTTTCTGTAAAGAACATTTACATACGATATCGCACGACTGTCTAAAAATAAAGAGTCCAGAGCCAAATTTGGAAAAGTTGTTAAGTTTTATTTGCTCTAAAGAATCTTGCAAGGAAGTATCGCCAATACAGATGCCTTGTGTCAAGTGCAAGCAGCATTTTTGTCTGGCACATAGATATCACGGTTGTCTGGAATTAAGTGAAATGGGAAAAACTCAAAAATTGAAAAAATGGCAAATCCCAAAAAAACAATTTGCAGAAGCAAAGGTTTTGGTAGATCAACAGATTACAGATAGTTTAAAGAAGTCCAAAAATACTGCAATAGCAAATAAAGTAATATAAAATATTATATATAAAAATTGAAACAAACTAAGAGGTAGTGATGCAAATTTATAATCATTTGTTTATCTACAGATACAACTTATGCGTGTGAAGGGATCTGCAATTGGTCCAAAAAATATACCAATGAGTGAAAGGTGTTACTTTTTTGTACATTTACCACTCATAGTAAAAAATAAACATATAGGCACCTCAAAAGGTGTCTTTGTTAATTCACAGTGGACAGTTGGGAAGTGTATAGATTCAATAGCTGACACACTTAAAGTTCCCAATAATAATGCAGCTACTACAAATAAATTGCTACTCTATCATCATTCTAATGGAGCTCTAATATGTAACAAGATGGATACACCTTTAACAGAATTATTTGAGAATTTCACTATGATTGATGGACAACAAGTTGTTTTGGAATATTCTGATAATGTACCTATAGAAACGTCGTTATATAAATAGATTTACCTGTGTGCATGCTTTTTTGTATCACATCCTATTTTATTGCAATAAAGTTCATTATCCATGTAATTATCTGTTATAAGCTAATCATCAAACAAAGCGAGAATCTATTATATCAAAGACAAACGCAAAATATTAATTGTTAAATACAAGTTATTTAACAATGTAAATACACACGATAAGAATTTGTAGTTGTAGTTTTCAATCTACATTATTATACACTCCTTTATCATCAAACTTTATCTAATAATTCTCTGTTATTATCTATTAATTTTGCATATTATATTACTGATAGTTTGATATAATTACCGTTATGATTGTTCAGATTTTATTATAAATGTCCAAATAATATTAAAATTATTCAAAATTTAAATATTTAAAATAATATATATTTTAGTTATGTAATTTCCCGTTTTGTTGCTATCGTGATAATTATAATTATAAATTTGTAATTATATTTTTATATTTCCTTGCAATATATATTTTTTTTATTATTGCCGATTTTAATTAAAAATATATGATGACATTCTAGCTATACTTGCTGTCTTTTTTTATTTATCGTTATTATAATAATTATAAATCTGTTGATATATTCTTCAAAAAATATATTTTTACAAACCATATTTCCAGTTTTAACTCAGCTCAGATTTCTCAATTTTCAAATCTGATAACCTTAACTATCATTCAGTGAGCACTCATGATTTATTGTCTATTGAGTCGTCTTTTTTCATACTAAGTACATTTAATATATTTCTTTTTAAACTACTTATGATTTATGAAGCATTACACATTTATAGTTGACAATTAGATTTATTAGTAATCATAAAAACATAACTCTTTTAAAATATTTGTTTATTATTAAACTAGAAGGTTCTATGTCAGTTTTACATTTGTTGATAAAAAGATAAATGTATTTAACAAATTATTCATACCAGATTATTGTCAGATTTATTTGAAATGAGATAACAACTGCATTCTGAATAAGTGCAAATCAAGTCCAAAACAACTCAGTAAGTATATACAAGATATGTCTGAAGTTCTTTTACAAAAGATTACAGACATTTTCTACACCTTAAAACAAAAAATTTTAATTCTTTGAGTTCTAAAATTATTACCTTTTGAGCTATAGAGATACTTTTATTTGTAATATGAATTATTACAAAGCTTTGAAATTGATATAAAAAACAAAATAAATGAAGGAATCTCTTGCCAACAAATTATCAGACCTCCCCTCAGATAACAAAAAGGTTGTAAACACACTTGTCCACTTATGATATCAATTCCCGGTATATTTTACGTTAGTGCAAAATGTTGAAGAATTGCAGGACTGCTTAGAAAATGCTTATGATGTTAAAAAATCATCCAAATATATAAGACAATAGGATAAAACATATAGCTGCAAATGGAAGCTACTTTGAACATTTGTTCATTTGAATTAATACTTTAGATAAGAAGTGCTTATCCTTACCTGAAAGATAATAATTTTAGAACCTAGAATACCTTAGAACCTGTTTATTAGAACTACTTTTATTAATTTTAAGGTATAGAATGCACCTGACAGAACTACAGATTCATCTTGTATGTTTTTATTCAACATCGTATTATTTTGCATGTTCTACTTTCTAAGATTCTTGAAATAAAATTTCCACTAAAAAATGGTATAACTATGAAATCACTCGAATTTGAGTGATTTTTCAATCATATAGAGTAATTCTCTACTCTGAATTGCCAAGTAAATATTTTTACTCGAAATTGAAGAATGAATTTGATATATATTCGTTTGCAGAACAGTTTGACTACCTTTTTAACATATTTTAAAACACATCCGGCACTCATTTAAAGAACCTATCTTATTGAGAATTACTTACAAACAAATTCTCCTGTTGGACGTCGATTGCATTTCAAAATGAGTTAAAGAAAAAGAATTTAAACAATTCTGCAAATGAATGTATTGTTTGATTTTAAAACGGTAAATAGATTTCTTTTTATGCAGTTGGGAATGCAGTCAACGACTCAATGAGAGAAATTAATTTTCAGGAATTAATAAAACATAAAAAACAAATTCTCTCATTGGAATATGTCACAAACTACATCAAGAAAAAAATGGTCAAACCGTTTTGAAATTAAGTATATCATCATAAAAACATAATCACACTAAACAACTAAAACTAAACAATTAAAACATTATAGATTCAGAATTCACTGTAAACTTGAATAAGATATTCACTCATGCGATTTCAAGTGGTAATATTTTCACTATTGCTTTAAGTATTACAACTTTTTACTCGTTTTGAAATTCTACTTCAAGAAATGCAGAGAGTAAATGACATCTTGAAATAATTCGTCAAAATGACGTCGTTAATGTCGAAAGTTATCGATTCAAAAAATGCGTTGAAATTTGAGCACTTTCGAACAAAAAGTTATATAGAAAGTCGGAGAATAATATCTCATAGAGTTGCTATTCATTTATGGAAATGGAATATAGAGATAACATAGAAATAATGACAGTAAATATAATTTTATAACTATTGAGTAGCAATGATCTATGATTGGTGTACTTTTAGATCTACCAATTACATCTATCTTTCAAAAGTCGATTACTCAACTGTTATATTCGCTGAACGTAGACAATGCTGATTTGTTCGATTTTTTAACGAAAAATCTTAAGAATATAAAAAATTTTATAAAATATACAGTGTCCCGAACTTCCATGATGATCCTTGGTGAGAACGTAGAACGGATTGAGGTGAGCAAGAAAGTCCTGCGCTGTTGTGCGATCTTCGCAATAATAGTCGAGATATTAATGAAAAAAGATTGGTGAATGATCACCCGCGATATAGTAGATGAGCTGTAGTGGGGCCGTCTGCCGTTGTATACTTATACATTAAATCAAACTAAACAAAAAAGTCCTTTACCATTTTGTAAATTACCATTTAGATTTTTAGATATTAATTAAAGAAAATTTATGCATTATGGTATACAATCATGTAACAATTTTCTTTAATATTTAAAAATGTATGTGGTCATTTGCAAAATGGTAGAAGACTTTTTTTTGTTCAGTTTGACTTAATATATAAGTATGCAACGGCAGACGGCTCCACTGCAGCTCATCACCATATCGCGCGTGATCATTCCCCAATCTTTTTTCATTAATATCTCAACTATTATTGCGAAGATCGCAAAACGGCATAGGACTTTCTTGCTCACCTCAATCCGTTCTGCGTTCTACGTTCTCACCAAGAGTCACCATGGAGGTTCGAGACACCCTGTATATACATAAAAGATTGAAAAATATATGAAATTTTCATTAAACTTTCTATATACACGATTTCTCGTAGTTCAGAAATGTTAAAATTTCGACGTAAATTCCGAGTAAACAACTTTCGACATTAACGATGTCATTTCGACGAATCTTTTATGATAAGGTAGCAGTATTTTCAACTTTATCCCTCAACTCAAATTTATCAAAACAAGTATTACCTGTTTTTATCTGCACTTTAAGCAAAATGGATCCTAGTAAGAATTGAAAAATTTATATTACAGAAAAATATGATATTACATGTGAATATTTGTCTACCGACTTGTAGTGGTCATGATTTGTGTTTATTTGGATCTTTCTAAAAACGAACCAACTTTTGTTTTACCTATTTATAATAATATTCTGACTTTGGCACTGGACGTTTCTTGTCTCATGTACATGAGTTATGCTATTTAGCAATATAAACGTACAAATAAATGTGCGCTCATTTGTAATTTCATATAATATAGATATGGCATTACATACACTATTGGAACAAGTGAATGAAATACCATTAATAACTATGAGCACTATAAGTATTGTTGAATAGAGTGCATGTGGTTACCCACATAGTTATTTGTAAATAATTTTCTATATAATCACTGAGTATACAAAACGGAATATTACATGTACATACGCACGCACGCACGCACGCACGCACACACACACACACACACACACATATATACATGTACATGTATATATTCTTTTTTATTATATACATAAGGTATTAACTAATTCGGATTAACTAATTCACATACATTATTTGCATAACACTATTCTTTGTGAAAACTTGAATTGGAAAATTCGGGGACATTTTTTCTGTGAAGGTAAATATAAAACAATGATTATTAAACAAGTTGCAGGTATATAGTTGTTGGCGCTGTATACCTGCAACTTATCTATAGTTTATGTTGCGTATACTGTCGAAAATGTACGCATATACATATTACGGAACGTAATTAAAGTGTATAAGTTTTATACGTCTGGTAGTTAAGTGAGTCATCACACAATGCAACTTCGCTATGTCGCTAAAGCCGTCTTCAATCAGTTTTGAGCGTATAATAATGTAAACAATTTCTATGCTCTTTCAAACAATGGTATTGATTAGCTGTATTCTATTTAACAATTTTATTATGATTCACAGAAAAATTGGTTTTTTCCAATTTATTTGGATCTTTCTAAAAACTAACCAACTTTTGTTTTACCTATTTATAGTAATATTCCGACTTTGGCACTGAACGTTTTTTGTCTCATATACATGAGTTATGCTATTTAGCAATATAAACGTACAAATAAATGTGCGCTCATTTGTGATTTCATATAGATATAGCATTACATACACTATTGGAACAAGTGAATGAAATACCACTAATAAGTATTGTTGAATAGAGTGCATGGTTACCCACATAGTTATTTGTAAATAGTTATTTGAAAAAACATTGGTTCAGAATTTTTCGACGAATTTTCATAAAAATTTTTGTTTCAATGCAGTTTAAACACTTTTTTATCTAATGAAAGAACTTGTTTTTTACTAATTCCTAGAAGTTAGGTTCTCCCATTCGACCATTGGCTACATGCTGAAATACATTGAAAGAAGTTGTTCAAACCGTATTGAAACTAAATTTACACTTACCGCAGAGCTCGGAATTAGTTGCCCATTTCGGCCGATTCTCGGAAACCACGCCTTCTATTTTCCCCTTGCCGCAAGCGGGCCACGAAAATGACTGTCGCGGCCAGGGGAAGATAGTAGCTCCTGAGAATCGGCCGAAATGGGCAACTAATTCTGAGCTCTGGGGTAAGCGTAAATTTAGTTTCAATACGGTTTGAACAACTTCTTTCAATGTATTTCAGCATGTAGCCAATAGTCGAATGGGAGAACCTAACTTCTGGGAATTAGTAAAAAATAAGTTCTTTTATTAGACAAAGTGTTTAAACTACATTAAAACAAAAATTGTATTTTGTAATGCGCATATATGCGCACTTGTCTATAGTTTATGTTACGTATACTGTCGAAAATATACGTATATATATGTATATATATATATATATATATATATATATATA
>NW_022639623.1:344560-348166 GCF_010583005.1 Odontomachus brunneus | reverse complement strand
TATATATATATATATATATATATATATATATATATATATATATATATATATATATATATATATATATATATTACGGAATGTAATTAAAGTGTATAAGTTTTATACATTTGGTAATTAAATGAGTCATCACACAATGCAACTTCGCTATGTCGCTAAAGCCGTCTTCAATCAGTTTTGAGCGTTATTGTAAACAATTTTTATGCTCTTTCAAACAATGGTATTGATTATGTATTCTATTCTATTCTATTTAACAATTTTATTATGATTCACAGAAAAAGATTGGTTCAGAATTTTTCGACGAATTTTCATAAAAAAGCACAAGTAGTGCTACTACATAAATAGTGTAAGTGAATTAGTTTACTTTCCGTATATGCACGCAAGTGTACATATACACATGATTAACAGCCATGAATAGAGAAAACTTTTGCACAATTTTAACAAAATTATTTAAAAATAAAAATAATTAACAAACATTTGATGATTTTGTTTATACATCTAATTAATAAAGTAAATTTTTCAAGATTTCTTTATGGGATATAGATTTCTAATTTTATGGATTTCTCTCCCTGGCTCACTAAATGTAGTTATATTGAGTTATGTCAGAAACAAGAAATCGTAAGTGATTTTTTTATAGCAATATATAATATTGGAAATTAATTCTTTTTATGCATCATCATATTAAATAGTATTTGATATCACAAAATAAAATAACTACAATGGGAGCCAGAAATTTTAAAATTATTGTTTGCAATTAATTTCAATATTATTTGGACATTTTTCTCAATACAATTTTGAATATAGCTGATGGTAAAAAGAGATTATGAAGACTTGAAGAACTTAATTTTTTAAAATTAATGAAAAAAATGTTCTTTTATTGGATCTGGACATCCTTTTATTGGCTGTGACCAAACTGCATTCAGAAAGATATCCAAATCATATTGAAATAATGTTGTGCATAATCTATGGAAGAAATATTAAAATTTGCACACGATTATTGACATTATTTCAATTCTTATAAAACAAACTAGCATATTACTTATTTCATAATATTACTCAATCAATGATACAATTTTATATCAGTATGTCGAAAACTATGACTTATACGTTTTAACTAACTCTCGCATTAGAAATATTATATAATATCGCAATAAAATATAAATATATATGTATATATCAGATCTGAATATATCTTTAATAAGCGAGTTATATTTCGCCAAAAATGTTTGATACCGTCATAAGATCGAAAATGTACTTCTAATAAAAAAGTTGTAAAGCTACAATAACGAAAAAATAAAAGATATTATGTTGCGAGAAATACGGATATTTACATGTATTCGTCGTTTATAAGTTTCTTAACATCACGCAACATAACACAATGTATGCTCAACAAAGTTGAGTGTACATACTACACTCTTTCACTTTTGTCTTTAATAGCACATTTAAATTGTTGATTCCGCATTATCTTTCATTATTGTGACAAGCAAACTCTTATCGATACTTGATTGCAAATGTATCATCCCCTATGACGTTCTAGAAAATGAAGGCTAATCGATACATTTACACCTTGCTTACGTACAAGTGAAAGTAATTTTTGAAATAAAGAACGAGTTTGATGAGGGACAAAATGCATAGTACATATAAAGAGATCGCAAAAAGGACAAGCAATGCCATTCGCGCGTTAATATTAGTCTCTGTGTCTTGGCCGCGCGACCGACCGCCACCGCTGGCCACCTGCCTGTTGGCTGAAGAATGTATCTGGTAACGGTAGGTGGCCTGAAGTCAAGCTCAGGAATGCCAGCGTGACTTTTGCAACTCGATCTGTCCTTCTAACGTCTTTGCAAGATAAATCACGAAAAGTTGACTGAGTGCGATACCTAGGGCAATACCAGCTATTGTGTAGAGATTACGTTCCGCCCAGCTACGCACGATCTCGATGCATCCGCTAGTCCAGACTTTTTTGCTCGCTTCCGACACTGGTAATACTTGGACTTTATAGCCACACATAATATTTACAAGTCCGCTCTGAAAATTTCAAATATTTTATTGATTAAGTATACTTAAGGATACTCTTGTCTTTTAACACTAGAATTTCCAAAAACAACTTCCTTTGAACACCTAAAATATTTATTTTTACTCTTTGTAATATTTTAAAGCTTTTTTTATTCCTTATTATTCAAATGTATTTTGAACATGCTGAAGGACATACATAATTCCGAAAAAATATCAAAATTCGGAAAATAGAGCAATATCTCATAATTCCAACAAAACTGAATACCAGGACAAACTCCCGAGATACAATTTTGCCGAAATATTGAAAGCATGTTTCATTACGTTATGAAACGTTATCATATGAACGTACGAATATCAAGAAAATCTCTCGAAATACTAGAAGCATGAAATTTTCCTGAAATTATAATATTGAAATCAATAAAATGAAATATGTGACATTATTGTATAAATATCTATGAAGTTTATATAAACAATATACAGAATATATCGACAACTTGAATAAAGTTCTCTAAAAAAATATAAAATTTTAATTCTAATATCACCACAAGATCGATATTCGAAAAGACTTCATTTAACTGTTGTTACATTCTATAATTATTTATATGAGAACCAACATTCATACAAAAACGCTATATTGTAATAACTTTAACATTATACTTTTAGGGCAATTTCGTGCTTCCAACATTTAATTGTCTCAGTACTTGGATTTTAATATATAATAATAATTGATAATATATAATAATAATTAATAATATATAGTAATTGTATGTTTTTAATATTTCAAAAGATTGTTTTGACACTTAGTTTTTGAGATTATAAGGGTGTCCCATTTTAACTTTCACACCGAAGTATCTTGAAATATACAAAAAATACGGAAAAATGTTTCAAACAAAAATTATGATTTGATGGAGAACATAAGAAGATACTATTAGTTTGACCTTGGGTGGCGCCGCCAACTTCAGGTCGAAATCAACTTTGCTTTTTTAAATAGAAATATGTACTTTTTATCACGGAATTTTATTCTACGCAAAGAAACAAATAACTTTTGTTTGAAAACATTTTTTATACGACCTCGATTTTCTAAGATATTTACAGAAATATCTACAAAATTATTGGTATCAATAATTTTTTACTCGAATTCTATCAACTTTACCGAAAAATAGAAAGAGATAAAAATTATCTATTTTCTTCTCATAGAGCTCTGAAAAATTTTTCAGAAAATTTTAATTTTTAGTATTGCATTAATAAGCCACAAAAGTGACTTTCCCGGCAGTCTAATAGGTTTTCTACAATAAGCCATTAGTCGTAACGCATAACGCATAACACATAAGGCATAAGAGAATTCACCAATCAGAATTCTTCATTTATATTCTGAAGGACTGCAATTGGTGAATTTTCTTATGCGTTATGTGTAATGATTAATGGCTTATTGTAGAAAGCCCATAAAAGGGTTTTAAAATATGCACCCTGATAATTCTTCAGCTAAGCATATTCAGTAAAAATGTTTCAGACAAAAGTTATATGGTTTGATAGACAATACATATATATATATATATATATATATATATATATATATATATATATATATATATATAT
>NW_022639623.1:344174-344391 GCF_010583005.1 Odontomachus brunneus | reverse complement strand
TATATATATATATATATATATATATATATATATATATATATAGGGTGTCCGAAAAGTCTGGACACGGCCGATTTTCTCGGAAAGTATAGGAGTTAGAGGAAAATGTTAAATACAAAAGTTGTAGGGTTTCAACCAGTCTATCAACTGGTCACCCTTGTTTGACCTTGACGAGTACCGTGGAGGTCACGTGGAGGTCAAGATGATTTTTTTAAATGGG
>NW_022639623.1:343386-343927 GCF_010583005.1 Odontomachus brunneus | reverse complement strand
TACCGTGGAGGTCAAGATGATTTTTTTAAATGGGACACCCGGTATTTGGTAAGGTCATGTGAAAGCTGGTCCCGAGCCCTTTCCAAAACCCTGGGCATGAGCACTTTCAACCCCCCGGCGGTGATCTTGAAGCGAGTATTAATGTTTGCATGGCAAAAGTTCGGACACGGCCGATTATTTCGCAAACGGTGGATATGATGGAAAAATGTTTCGGATAAAAGTTGTAAGACTCGGTCGCAACGGCGACTGTTTGCCGATCTCCCAACCAAGATGATGGAAGACCGTAATTTTTCTAACAAACTTTCCCTAACCGGAGCGTTATCTCACGACTGAATAATTAGTCGCTCTAAACAGGGCGGTTTGTTTTGTGTACGCTTCCAATTGCGCTCACTCTCTTCTCTGACCATTCCGGCAAGGACACTCCCACCCATCCTCACTCTTCACAATCTTCCTTCCAATTAGATTCCTTCCGAGGTGAAGTGGCCGAGCTGAGGGCTTTGGAAAGGGCTCGGGGCCAGCGTTCACATGACCTTACCGAATA
>NW_022639623.1:343102-343277 GCF_010583005.1 Odontomachus brunneus | reverse complement strand
ATTTTTCCATCATACCCACCGTTTGCGAAATAATCGGCCGTGTCCGAACTTTTGCCATGCAAACACTAATACTCGCCTCAAGGTCACCGCCAGGAGGTTGGAAGGGCTCATGCCCAGGGTTTTGGAAAGGGCTCGGGACCAACTTTCACATGACCTTACCAAATACCGGGTGTCC
>NW_022639623.1:339273-342862 GCF_010583005.1 Odontomachus brunneus | reverse complement strand
TATATATATATATATATATATATATATATATATATATATATATATATATATATATATATATATATATATGACCGGAACATTGTCCCACATTACAAATTTTAGTACTTATTTGGGTATTATGCATATCTTTCAACATGCTATATTATATAGAATATAATTTTATGCATATCTTTCAACATGCTATATTATATAGAATATAATTTTCAAAATATGAATATTTTATATATCATAAACAGATTACAACTTTCCACTAATAATTTTCTACAATGACTAATTATTATTATTTATTATCTCTCTATAATTAGTACAAAGAAACTGGTGAATAGACACAAAATAAAACTTAATCAGAATTAAAAAATAAAACTTAATCAGAATTAAAAAAAAAACTAAAATTTAATAATAACTGTATACTATCCTTATAATACTGACAAATAAAGATATTAAAATATCTCTTATACATCCAAGGTAAATCACAAATTAATTTATCACAATATAATCTTCCATTATTCTTTCAACATGTTCTATTTTAAAAATAATTAAGTTACGAGAGATTTTTTTTTAATTATGAGAAAAATGGTGACAAGTTCTTAAAGAAGTTAAAATGACTCCATTGAGCATTCTAGAGTTAAAAATAATAAAAGAACTGTTTAATTATTTATCTTATATTCCACATGTAAATGTAATAGATAATAGACATACGGATATATCAGTAGCATTTATGCAACAAGAGAATGGCACTCCACAACGTTCTACACTAGGACTAGTGCAATTGAAATATTCATTCTTTCCCCAGTCCAGATATCCTTCTTGACTCAAACCACAACATCTAAACTGTAAGAAAAAATTTCACAGATATTAGCACATATATATATATATATATATATATATATATATATATATATATATATATATATATATATATATATATATATATATTATATATATAATTCAACATATTATTTAATTATTCCAAGTCTCAAACTTCTTGTTCTTACTTCTTGTTGCCCGAAATCGATGAAATTTTGTAGATCTGGATCTTCTCTATATGTTTGAATTATTTTGTCAGTAAATGATTCTTCCAAGAGAGACTGCAATGTATGTGGAAATACAAAACCAACTACCGCCACACCCATTTCCAAAAGAAAAAATACCAGAAGACATAGTGAATACTGAAAGTTATTCAATTAATCAATATAATGCTTTATATTGATAGTAAAGATATATTTTTATATGCAAAACTAACAAACTTAAGAAGGCATGTATTCTCACGAAGAGCTCCTACACATCCTGCAAAACTAACAACAAAGACCACTCCACCTGCTATCAGCATCACTAAAGAAATATTCAAGACCACATCATAAACATTCTCTACTCTGACAGACCCAGTTGCTTGCCACTTATCCACAAATGCATAGAGACCTACACCAATTAGCAATCCTCCAAACAGCTAGACAAAAAAATTTTTTACTATGTTATTGTATGAAACATTTGTATGAAACAATGTGCTATTAAGATCAATATTATTTTTAATTTTAATATCTTGTTTTTTGTTTTATCTCCAAAAAGAAAATATAACAGAACATAACTATAACTACTGTAGTTATAGTTTAGAGGAATTAGTAGAGTGGCATAGATGTGGCTGTTACATTTCATTCTATTGTAAACAGCGAACTGTAAATATAGTAATATAATTTTGCTTACCCAAAAGACGAAATTCAGCATGAAAATCATGTATTTCACGCACGAACTGACATACGTAAAGTTGTTGCCTCGCCTACGATTATGCATCATTGTGCCGTACTAAAGCCTCAACAGGCTTTTCACAAGTACTTATAACACTATCTATAACACGAATAATTGTGCCCACGATACCACCTTGAAATACAAAAGTCGAAATACAACCGTTTGTTATTCAAATGAACCAAATTCAATTCATGACAATAGAATACAAATGATACCAATATAGTATATTTTGACAACTATTACCAAAGAGAAGCCTGAGAGCAGTTATCATAGGAAAGTGGGTGACTGTTCTGATGCGCCTCTTGAGAAAATGGATGTCAACTACGTCGATTACGCTCGGTAACAATACATGCGTTTGTGATATGGTTCGTATCCGGACTACTGGACTGCGTTTCAAAATTCTACTCGATGAGTAGGGTACATTTAATTGGCCAATCATGATAAAAAAATTCTAGTTATCTTTATTCTTATTGGTCAATTAAATGCTACTCTACCCATCGAGTAGAGTTTTGAAACGCAGCCCTGTGCTAGAATTCTGTAATGGCTCCTGCACACAGGACGCGGTAATGCTTGCTGCGCGGTGGAAATCCGCGCGACAGCCAATCAATATGTTGTTTTTCCGTAAGAGCTAGAAGGTTATTACGAAAAGCAGCATATTGATTAGCTGTCGCGCGAACTTCCGCCGCGCGGCAAGCATTACCGCGTCCTGTATGCAGGGAGACGATTCTGTATCTCGAAACGAAGTGAAAATTACAAAAGTGAGCAAATATACTAGAATATTCGTAATTTCATTGGTCGGTGTCTAGTGAATGTGCTCACTTTTGTAATTTTCATTTTGTTTCAAGATATAGAATTGACTCTCAGGAGCTATAAGGGTACTATTTCACGTGTCGTACGACAAGCTTTTCGAATACGCTTATTGGTTGGCGAATAGAGTATTTCTAGGTTCTCTGTTTGTCAACCAATGAACGTCCAAAAAGCTTGTCGTACGACACGTGAATATTAGCCTAATGGCTTCTGCACACAAAACGCGGTAATGCTTGCTGCGCGGCGGAAGTTCACGCGACAGCCAATCAATATGCTGTTTTCCGTAATAACCTTCTAGCTCTTATGAAAAAACAACATATTGGGTGTTTACGATAAGTTGTCGGATTGGAAATCCGACTAAACAGTGGTACACAATCGACCCATTTCAAAAAATTCCCTAACTTAATCAGATTTTAGTAAAAACTGTCTCAGCAGTAATCGGATTAGCTTCATAGCGACGTGAGGTGATACTTTGTCCTCAAGAGAAATAAAAAGATAAAAGTTGGTACGTACGTAATTATTATTCTAATGATTAGCGCATATTATTTTCCTTATATATCAATATATGAATAAATGATCTGTTACACTTTTACTGATATTAAATTAATGAAAAGAAGTATTAGTAATCTCACGTGTAGTAAACATTAACCTATAATAATATTGGATTTATGTTATAATTTCGTGGGTGTATATCAGTTGGACACGGGGCAATTGGACACAGTCCAATCACAAGTCGCTGTTCCAAGGGACCCTACAAATGTCTCTAATCACACGGTGTTGTGATTGGCTATGTCCAAATGCACCGTGTCCAAGTGCACCGCTCCCTAATTTCGTAATAAAATAAGAACAGTATAAAATCTGTCAAATTAACATTTCAAACATACTAATTTTAAAATATATTAGGCATTTATGCATTTATATATAAATACATATAAATATGTGTGCTTGTATATGTGTATGTTCATATGTGTAATCTATAATTATTTACACACTTATATTTTTATATAAAAAGAATATTTATATTTTTATAGATTGTGTA
>NW_022639623.1:336058-339197 GCF_010583005.1 Odontomachus brunneus | reverse complement strand
GTGTAGTAAACATTAACCTATAATAATATTGGATTTATGTTATAATTTCGTATGTAACAAAATAAGTATAAAATCTGTCAAATTAACATTTCAAACATACTAATTTTAAAATATATTAAGGACATTTATGCATTTAGATACATATAAATATATGTGCTTGTATATATGTATGTTCATATGTGTAATCTATAATTATTTACACACTTATATTTTTATATAAAAAGAATATTTATATTTTTATAGATTGTGTATATATATATACAATCTATAAAAATATAAATATTCTTTTTATATAAAAAAAAATGGGAGCGGTGCACTTGAACACGGTGCATTTGGACACAGCCAATCACAGCACCGTGTGATTAGAGACATTTGTAGGGTCCCTTGGAACAGCGACTTGTGATTGAACTGTGTCCAATTGCCTCGTGTCCAACTGATATACACCCAAAAAAAATATATATGTACACAATCTATAAAAATATAAATATTCTTTTTATATAAAAATATAAGTGTGTAAATAATTATAGATTACACATATGAACATACATATATACAAGCACATATATTTATATGTATCTAAATGCATAAATGTCCTTAATATATTTTAAAATTAGTATGTTTGAAATGTTAATTTGACAGATTTTATACTGTTCTTATTTTGTTACATACGAAATTATAACATTAATCCAATATTATTATAGGTTAATGTTTACTACACGTGAGATTATTAATATTTCTTTTCATTAATTTAATATCAGTAAAAGTGTAACAGATCATTTATTCATATATTGATATATAAGGAAAATGATACGCGCTAATCATTAGAATAATAATTACGTACCTACCGACTTTTATCTTTTTATTTCTCTTGAGGACAAAGTATCACCTCACGTCGCTATGAAGCTAATCCGATTACTGCTGAGACAGCTTTTACTAAAATTTGATTAAGCTAGGGAATTTTTTGAAATGGGTCGATTGAGTACCACTGTTCAGTCGGATTTCCAATCCGACAACTTATTGTAAACACCCAGTGATTAGCTGTCGCGTGGACAGTTTTGTTATCATTGCGTAGCTTTTGTATACCATAGAAAAGCTGCGTAACAATGACGAAATTGTTGTTAACTCCAATAACGAATTACAGAATCCCAACACTGTAGGCATATTCTCTAATGGCTTCTGCACACAGGACGCGGTAATGCTTGCCGCGCGGCGGAAGTCCGCGCGACAGTCAATCAATATGTTGTTTTTCCGTAACTAGAAAGTTATTACGGAAAGCAGCATATTGATTGGCTGTCACGTGAATTTCGGCCGCGCGGCAAGCATTACCGCGTCCTGTGTGCAGGAGCCATAACTTCTTAACGACAACGTCACTAGCCTAGGGTGTCGTTACGGAGATTTAACGACACTGTAACGAAAAATTCAACTTCAACTTCAAAATCTGGCTCCAGGCCTCTCTAAAAGTTATACCCCAACGCCATTTTTCCGATTAATGATCTATATCGAGAGTAAAGTCTTGGAAAATTCCAAGATACGTTCTAAAAAATCACACGATCCGAACGTGTTCGAATACGTCTTGTCGTGACGGCGGTTAAGCCGGGACTCAAGTAATGAAAAATGGTATTCTGTAATTTTTCTTAACGATAAATATCGTTAAAAGTGTCGATAAAATATCGATTTTTGTCGTTAAGATATCGAGGTATGGGATCCCTCGATAAGCAATAACGACAATATAACTAGGTATAACGATGCTCCAAGTAGTAGGAAAGTGTGGCTCTACGTTTGTACATCGGTTCTACAGTTGCTGACTACTGGTTCTTTCTTTCTTTAATTTTTGTATCTTTTCAGATACTTTCCCACATAGCAGAGATGTCCAAAATATATCATAGGAATATCCTAAAGATATATTTGGGATATATGATATCTTCATGATATTCATATGATGTATTTAAGACATTCTTGCTGTATGGGTTTGATTTATGATCTTGCTATGCTACAAAAATATTAAAAAAACAATATTAAAAATGTATTAATATAGTCATATATATTTTCAATCTTTTATATATTGATTAAACATACAGTTATTATATATATATACCCAAATAGCCAAACCTGTGCGAGCAGATTTTACGCAGAGTCTGTCAACAGTGTCTGTTGACAGAATGGCAACAGACTGCACACAGAAACTGTTTTAGCAGTTTCTGACGACAGATTGGTGACAGACTGCGCGCAGAGCCTGTCGACAGACTCTGACGACAGACTGCCGGCAGATTGCGCGCAGATTCTGTTTCCTAGATAGGCTATTTAATTCTATCAAGGGCCATATGTACGTTATTAAATGGGTCAGTTTCACATACGCACCATGTAAAACTGCTGCAGAGAAGTCAAGATAATTATATTGTGCAATAATTGTACACATATACACAATAAAAAACAATGTTTACATTTTAAAATTATATTACACATTTTGTATAAAAAAACAACAATAATAGAGAAATAACGAGTACAAGTATGGAATAGTACAACGGTTAAATGGCCATTTAAAGGCGTATATATATCATCCCTAGTAAAAATTGTTCTCATAATTTTTCATACAATTTCTCATCTTATTATTTTTTTTAATGTTGTTATGTCATTAAATCTGAACGATTTAACCGTTCAACGATTTATACGTTGAACTTGGACATTTTAAATATTAAGGTGTACATAAAAAGCAGGTTCTTTAAATTTTATTTCAAAATAATTCATTTTTACAAAAAATGTGTTTCTATCTTTTTGTCTCTTTCTCTCCCTTTCTCTCCCTCCCTCTCATATTATTATTTATTTTTTATTTATTTATTTATTATTTTATTATTTTATTTTTATTTTTTGTATTTACGTTATCGTATTTAATTTTATTATATTTTATTATTTATTTTTATTATTTCTTATTTATTTATTATTTTATTATTTATATTCTGACGTCTATACAATCTATTTAATTTAATAAATTACGAGTTGGTAAATCAGTAATCGTAATATACAGTGTGGTCCACGTATTTGATACGTTATTTAAAATAAGTACTGAAGACAGCAGCACCGAATAAAATATTAGTCCTGCTATGTAAATAACTTTTACAGAATTTTTTTGATGGTTTATTTA
>NW_022639623.1:335848-336048 GCF_010583005.1 Odontomachus brunneus | reverse complement strand
AGTGACAGACTGCGCACAGAGCCTGTCGACAGACTCTGACGACAGACTGCCGGCAGATTGCGCGCAGATTCTGTTTCCTAGATAGGCTATTTAATTCTATCAAGGGCCATATGTACGTTATTAAATGGGTCAGTTTCACATACGCACCATGTAAAACTGCTGCAGAGAAGTCAAGATAATTATATTGTGCAATAATTGTA
>NW_022639623.1:335711-335838 GCF_010583005.1 Odontomachus brunneus | reverse complement strand
CAATACAAAGCGCTTTTTATCAAGTGAGGAATTGGCGTAGTGTCTAAGGCGACGGACGATTATCCAACAGATGTCTTCGGTTCAAGTTCGAATCTCATCAGAGAAAATCTTAAAAATTATGAATAAA
>NW_022639623.1:335271-335701 GCF_010583005.1 Odontomachus brunneus | reverse complement strand
TAGTGTCTAAGGCGACGGACGATTATCCAAAAGATGTCTTCAGTTCAAGTTCGAATCTCACTAGAGAAAATATTAAAAATTATGAAAAAATAATGTAGAAAAATTTTTTTTGTCATAGTATTTTATGAGTATTTATGAGAAAGCGCTTATTCTATGAGTAATTATGAAAAATTATGAGAAAATTTAATTGAAGAACCTACGAAACGACAGGATCTGCGCGCAATCTGCCGCCAATCTGCCGTCAGAGTCTGTCGACAGGCTCTGCGCGCAATCTGCCGCCAGTCTGTCGTCAGAGTCTGTTCACAGACCCTGTCAACAGTCTGGCGGCAGATTGGGGACACAGATGTCTATGGATCTGTCGACAGATCCTGCTCAGATTTGACAGATCCTGTCGACAGTCTGACGTCAGTCTGCGCGCAGATTGCTTACT
>NW_022639623.1:334650-335018 GCF_010583005.1 Odontomachus brunneus | reverse complement strand
TTTTTCATTGCATATTCTTATAGCACATCTCGAGAGCTTTCCAAAATGCTATAATAAAATATTTTTTCATGAAGTACTTTTCAAGTTATAATGCTTCAAAGTTAGAGGATCGCCGGCATTAGCATTTTTACGAAGAAATGAAAATAAACGGAACAACCTCCAATGACCTTGATCTTGAGAATTAGATCAGAAGGGCTATCTTTCGACATAAGGGGTACCAACCCCCCACCCTCACCTCTCATATTTGGGGTGCTTGATTAACGTGAGAGGCGAGGGGACTCACGATAATCAAGCACCCCAAATATGAGAGGTGAGGGTGGGGGGTTGGTACCCCTTATGTCGAAAGATAGCCCTTCTGATCTAATTCC
>NW_022639623.1:334395-334640 GCF_010583005.1 Odontomachus brunneus | reverse complement strand
ATATGTATTATTACATGTGTAGTAGATTAACAGTAAGCAATCTGCGCGCAGACTGACGTCAGACTGTCGACAGGATCTGTCGACAGATCCATAGACATCTGCGTTCCCAATCTGCCGCCAGACTGTTGACAGGGTCTGCGAACAGACTCTGACGACAGACTGGCGGCAGATTGCGCGCAGAGCCTGTCGACAGACTATGATGGCAGATTGGCTGCAGATTGCGTGCAGATCCTGTCGTTTCGTAG
>NW_022639623.1:327115-334223 GCF_010583005.1 Odontomachus brunneus | reverse complement strand
TCCCGTTCAGATTGTATTAAGTTTTATCAAAATCGAAGCATGATATATTTTTAAATAAACCATCAAAAAAATTCTGTAAAAGTTATTTACATAGCGAGACTAATATTTTATTCGGTGCTGCTGCCTTCAATACTTATTGCATGACGGTTAAATCGGATTTAATGACATAACAACATTTAAAAAAATAATAAGATGAGAAATTGTATGAAAAATTATGAGAACAATTTTTACCAGGAATGACATGTGTACGCCTTTAAATGGCCATTTAACCGTTGTACTATTCTATACTTGTACTCGTTATTTCTCTATTATTGTTGCTTTTTTATAAAAAATGTGTAATACAATTTTAAAATATAAACATTGTTTTTTATTGTGTATATGTGTACAATTATTGCACAATATAATTATCTTGACTTCTCTGCAGCACTTTTACATGGTATGTATGTGAAACTGCCCCATTTAATAACGTATATATGGCCCTTAATAGAATTAAATAGCCTATCTAGGAAACAGAATCTGCGCGCAATCTGCCGTCAGTCTGTCGTCAGAATCTGTCGACAGGCTCTGCGCACAGTCTGTCACCAATCTGTCGTCAGAGACTGCTAAAACAGTTTCTGTGTGCAGTCTGTTGCCATTCTGTCAACAGATACTGTTGACAGACTCTGCGTAAAATCTGCTCGCACAGGTTTGGCTATCTGGGTATATAAATGGACCGAATTTCCATCTGCGAATCGCTGCTGAATCGCAACAAAATTGATCCATTTCTGCAGCAGATGGTGACTGGTGATGAAAAGTGAGTCACTTACGACAACGTCAAGCGAAAACGGTCGTGGTCGAAACGCGGTAAGCCGGCACAAACGGTGGCCAAGTCAGGATTGACGGTCAGGAAAGCTTTGCTGTGTGTTTGGTGGGAATAGCAGGGAATCATCCACTATGAGCTGCTCCCCTACGGCCAAACTCTTAATTCGGACTTGTACTGTCAACAATTGGACCGTCTGAAGGAATCAATCGCCCAGAAGCGACCAGCTTTGGCCAATAAGAGAGGAATTGTGTTCCATCAGGACAACGCCAGGCCACACACATCGATAGTGACTCGCCAGAAGCTCCGGGAGCTTGGTTGGGAGATTCTTATGCATCCACCTTATAGTCCGGACCTGGCACCAAGTGATTACCACCTGTTCCTGTCTATGGCAAATGATTTTGCTGGTGAAAAATTCGCCTCAAGAGAAGCTTGTGAAAATCGACTGTCCCAGTTTTTTGCCAATAAGGACAAGGGTTTTTATGAGAGAGGCATGATGGAATTACCTTCAAAATGGCAACAAGTTATCGAACAAAACGGTGCATATTTGACCTAAATCGGATCATTCTAGCTGTGCTAAATAAAGCCTTCAATTTCATGCAAAAATAATGGATTTTTTTTTACTACATCTTATATGAAATTATAGTTTTTTTTTATTATTTAGACAAAATAATATTTCATTATACTTTTCTCAATCTATTTTAATTAATAATGATTTTTCACTGAATTTTTCTACATTTTTAATGAAATATTATTGAAATATTAATGAAATTATAATGAAATTTTAATAAAATTGGGTCAAAATTGTGAATGCTTTTCAAAAACATTTTAGCAAAAATTCATTATATTTTCAATAAATTATTTCCCTCAGATACAAATATCTCAATTGAGATCTTATGTGCGAATTTTTGCGGAAACGGCATTTGAGAATTCCACTGAGAATTGAATTGGGAATTCTATTGTTATCTCAACATAAATTTTTTAGTAGGGTATAAATATCTTATTTTGTGTTTTTATATTTTCCTTGCAAATCAGATTTTTTTCTTGTTACTTTAAAAATTGTTGATTTTTATATTACAGCAAAGTTGTATAACTTTTTTTTTAATGTAATAATTTATTTGATGAAAAAATGAAAAAGTATGTTATTGACGATTAAAGAAATATATTTTTCATGTATTTATAATAACTGCATATACTTAACTATAATAATAACTGCAATTTATGATCACGGATACACACACAAAATATCTTTCACATGGTAAAATAGAAATCACAAGTATGTGATAGTTTACGTAAGAGACGTTATTTGGTCCAGGCGGCGCTGCAGATGTTGACAGACGTTTTGGGTTATGGCTCCTGCACACAGTACGCGGTAATGCTTGCCGCGGTAATACTTGCCGCGCGGCGGAAATCCGCGCGATAGCTAATCAATATGTTGTTTTTCCGTAAGAGCTAGCAGGTTATTACGAAGAGCAGCATATTGATTGGCTGTCGCGCGAACTTCCGCCGCGCGGCAAGCATTACCGCGTCCTGTGTATGCACAAGAGCCATTACACGACATTTTCCCGAAAAGTAGAGGGGATAATGTTGGTACCAACGAAAACCTCTAGGCAATATAATTTCAATTTCTGCGGGTTAGTAACATTGCTCAAGTAGTGGAGTAATTATCCAGTAGCGGCATTACCTCTGATTTCGATGAAAATAGGCTCAATCGACGCGTTTTTGCATGTCAAATAACTTTTTCCTCTGGCAAAATCGTCGCTCTCTACTGCGAAGCAAAATATTAATAGACAAAGTTGAGGGCGCGTTAGTTAGAAAATCTGTCATACCGTCTATCTCTAGCTATGTGACTGGGGGGCGAAGCCCCCCAGACCCGCGTATCACCGCGGGGTGGAGGCCACAGTCTCTTATGCTTAAGCTAAAGAATGAATTTCTCACAAAAGACTGTAGCTTCCACCCCGCCGTGATGCGGGAGGTCTGGGTAGCGAAGCCCCCCTAGTCACATAACTAGAGATAGACGCTATGACAGGTTTTCTAACCTAACGTGCCTTCAACTTTGTCTATTAAGGGTGTATATCAGTTGGACACGGGGCAATTGGACACAGTCCAATCACAAGTCGCTGTTCCAAGGGACCCTACAAATGTCTCTAATCACACGGTGCTGTGATTGGCTGTGTCCAAATGCACCGTGTCCAAGTGCACCGTTCCCGGAGTCTCATGGCGGCACGTTCCGACGCACACCAATCCCGCGGACTGCGCGTCACGCGGTCTCGCTCCTGATCTGTTCGAAAATCATGCCTTATGGTGGTCAGGCCCTCCATGGCTACACCACTCTTCCGAATCTTGGCCGAACTCGTGCCCTCCGATATCCGCTGATGTTCCGCTCGAACAACGCCCGGAACCATTGGGATATGCCTTGCATGCTACGTGCAATTGGAATTTCGCTTCGCGTTACTCTTCGTGGCCACAACTGCTACGCATTACCGCTTACCTGTACCGCTTTCTCAGTCGAATCCGACGCTCTACAAACCCACCACAGACTTCCGCGACTTTGCTTCCCGAAGAAATTCAGAAGGCAAAATGTTACTGGCTCAAAACCATGCAATCAGACATGTTCCGTCACGAGATCGTTGCTCTTAGCCAGAAGCGATCGGTGCCGAAGAGCAGTCCGCTGTCTGTTCTTAATCCGTATGTGGACGAACACGGACTCATTCGAATTCGAGGAAGGCTCCGTCGAGCTTGCTTACCAGGAGCGATGAAGAATCCCATCGTATTACGCGCGCATCCGCTGTTGGTGCTCATTATCCAGCATCATCATCTGAGAACGTTGCATGTCGGTTCACAATTAACGCTCACGTCATTGCGGAACGAATTTTGGATTCTCCGGGCTCGCGCCACTGTTCGATCCGTCCTTTATAAGTGTATACCATGCACGCGTGAACGCGTCGCCGTGCCCGTCGAACTCATAGGTAACCTTCCGGCTGCAAGAGTCAACCGCACCGTTCGCGCCTTTATCCATACCGGCGTCGATTATGCAGGTCCGATCGTTGTCCGCACAGCGCCTGGTCGAGGGCATAAATCGCAAAAGGCCTATATTGCGTTGTTCGTATACCTCACGACCAAAGCTCTGCACTTAGAGCTCGTCAGCGACTACACCTCTCTTACCTTTATCGCAGCATATCAACGATTTGTCTCTCGTCGAGGATTACCGACGTCCATGTACTCTGACAACGGAACCACATTTCACGGCGCCGATCGCGAACTTTCAAAGGCCATGCTGCAGCAATACGCGATCCTAACTTCCGCAGCCGACTCGCTCACGACGGAACCGCGTGGCACTTTCTACCCCCTGCGTCGCCTCACTTCGATGGCCTGTGGGAGGCCGGCGTTAAAAGTGTTAAGCATCATTTAAAACGATGCATCGGCCTCCACACGCTAACTTTCGAGGAGATGTCGATGTTCCTTTGTCGAGTCGAAGCGTGCCTTAATTCGCGTCCGATCGCTCCCGTTTCTGAAAATCTCGACGATTATCATGCTCTGACTCCCGGTCATTTTTTAATTGGAACTCCTCTTATCGCTCTCGCTGAACCAAGCGTGCTTGACTTAAACGAAAACCGACTGTCGCGTTGGCAAATGGTCCAACGAATCACCGAAAGTTTTTGGAAGTCATGGTCGGGAGATTACTTGCATACCCTTCAACAACGCCCAAAATGGCGCGTCGTCCAGCGACTAGCCAAAGTTGGCCAAATCGTCCTCGTGCGTAACCCTTCAGCTCCACCGAGCCAATGGGCACTTGGCCGAATTACAGCTTGTCATCCCGAGAAGGATAATTTAACTCGCGTCGTAACTGTAAGAACAAGTTGTTCGGAATACAAGCGACCGATTGCAAAACTCTGTTTTCTACCTGTCACGATCAATACCGAAGATTCAAAGGATTCCGTCACGGCGGGCGGAGTGTCCGTTTAGAATATCTGACGTCACCGGTATCGTAAATCTTAATTTTTATCGTATTGCGTCACGATTTCTGTATTCTGTATCCAACCCTTTTTTTCGTTTTTTTTTTACGTAATTATACTTTGATTGTATTCTGCATGCTTTCAGGTTAACTATTTCGAATGCCAGCATTCGAGACGGGCGGTATGTTTCGGAATCATCGTTGGGTCAAATATTCTCCAGGACAACAAAGCAATCGCACATCGATACCGTTCAAAACACGCGTATATCTCTCCTGTACTCCGCGGTGTTGATATCAAATGACGAACCCCCCCTTTTCGCGACCCGAAAGCTGTCGATCGCTCATATCTTCCATGTGCGAAAGATTAGTTCGCGGCTTGAGGCAGATCGATATAAACAATAATATTTATTCATGCCGTGTGAGAACGAGTCCGAGCCGTCACGCGACGCGAGAAAAAACAACGTGGTTATCGTTGGATATTGTCTTTGTCTCGCCACGATAAATTACCGAAATCCGCTTCCCGAAACGGTTGTGTTCTTTTTGGTTTACTGCGCGCGACCATTACCGCTATAGGAGTCTCGTTTGCTGGCCAGATGCTTTTTTTTCGTTACTAGCAGCGAGACCTTCTTAACGTCGAGCAGAGTGTAAAATACCGAGACACGCCTTTGAACAAGTGCATCGATTATTATCTCGCGAGTATCGCCTATCGCCCGCCTCACATCTAATTTCATCCTAGACAACAATAAACGGCATTTGTTATAACAAAGAGAGTCATCATTATTACAACCGCCTTGGCGAACGAGCCTTTCTGACAAGGTGACACCAGCGTCACAACAAAACGAAATATCATTTTTTTAAAATGATGAAAATAAAACTTTTATTTTGTTCAAGGAAACTATGTCATTTGATATATTCCTAATTTTCTCATGTCTCATAAACTACTAGATATCGAAGGTTGTCAACACATTCCAAAACTTTCATGAATCCTCCTGCAATAATTCTTAGTGTGATATTTCTTTAAGGGAATGCAAGAGTCATAAGAAATCAGGGAATCATGAGTCTGTAAAACTTAAAAAATGAGTAGAAAGAGTAGTAGAGAGAAATGTTCTCTGGTGAGATTCGAACTTGAACTGAAGACATCTTTTGGATAATCGTCCGTCGCCTTCCCTTATAGAAATATCATATTAAGAATCATTGATAATTACTTATTTTCAGTATTAAAAATATTGGATAATAAGTAATTATCAATGATTTTTAGTATGATATTTCTATAAGGGTTAAACACTACGCCAATTCCTCACTTGATAAAAAGTGCTTTATATTGTCCACTTAAAGTTTAAGGAAGAAAAATCTTAGAGTTTGTTCGCCTTCCTTTATAGAAATATCATACTAAGAAATACTGAAAAATTATTAGTGATTAAATATTACCAGTAATTCAGTAATTTTTTGGCCAGTACTTAATTTCTGGTGAATACTGATAATAAAATCACTGTTAAATATTGATAGTAATCAAATACTGAGAATTACTATGCGAAGGTGAAAAATGAGAAAATCATAATATTTACAAAAATATACTGTTACGTCCTGTGCAGACATGAGTCATGCACTCTATCTTTGCCTCCTCTGTCGGGAAACAACAAACAATTCCGAATTGTAAGACCGTTTTTTTGTCTTTCCCCAATAAAAATTCCGACTAAAATTCCGAAATAACCCTGGGAAATACAGCACTAAAACTTCTTAATCCGCGAAGTAAACTTCGCCGGACCTTATCCTTGGGATCAAAGGAACCGCTGGATAACAAAAAATTATGTCCGTTACATTTTCTAACTTACGTTATCCGGTTCCGCCTCATCTGCTGATTCCCTCACCACCTTAAAAATCCTCCAATAACCTTCTCTTTTGAAATGTATGATTTTCTCCACCCACAACCCCAGCCAAGAAAATTTCCTTAACACTGTCTACTTACTTACTACTGGATACAACAGTCCCCCATACCATTTTCTCTGACGAATCCAACAACCTAGGATCCCTCAAATTTCCACATCTTCCCTACCAAACCATTTCCAGTTGATATCGTATATAACCGCGCCTCCGCGCACCGCGGGGCACCACTAAGGAAAAATCCAAGTACCCTAAGAGTTCAGCTACTCAACTCTCTGTGCTTATTGCTGTATTCATCGTGCGATCGTCCGCAACCCTCACACACAAATACCAGGTTCCATTCAGACGAGGGTCGAAAGGGGCCCAACTAAGAAATCCAGCAACAGTTACTCTCTCCTCCAAATCGCACATCAACAGTAAGTTATCGTTTTGTTATTCGTTTTCTTCCCCTCAATATCAAAACTTTAACTCCG
>NW_022639623.1:325284-326298 GCF_010583005.1 Odontomachus brunneus | reverse complement strand
TAATTTTCTCATGTCTCATAAACTACTAGATATCGAAGGTTGTCAACACATTCCAAAACTTTCATGAATCCTCCTGCGATAATTTCGATCCCAAACGGTATACCACTGGCCACCATCCTGACCGCATTAAACTGTTGCTTAACCTGACGATCGAGCGCGCCCCTTATAGAAATATCATACTAAGAATCATTGATGATTACTTATTATCCAGTATTTTTAATACTGAAAATAAGTAATTATCAATGATTCTTAGTATGATATTTCTATAAAGGGCATGCGGTGACTCTGATGACTCCAACGATGTTCTTACAATTCATGCTTATATAATGTATCCTTATAGTGTTCACAGTATATTATAACATACCTAGCAAACACCAAATAATAGTTATATAATTTTTACTTGTTGTTTATTGGATAATTTGTTGATAGATATTGAAACAATGCAACATTCGATATGCGATGAATATTGATGTAATGTAGTGAACCAGTGATAATTACTTTTACATTTGTAACAAAATATTATAATGATTAATCCAACAAAAAAAATTAAAAAATCCAAATTAAACAAATCGAATTACTAAATTTTGAGAGAAACATTTAAAAAATATTTAAAACAATAGTGTTATTTCATCAAATGACATGGTTTCCTTGAACGCCCCTCCATGCCGCCACCTTATCGTGGTGGAGGGGTACCGGCGATCCGATGAAGGGTCGGCGGCACCTTTCGGCTTCGGCCGGAGGGGTGGCCCCTACCTGAGGATCGCTGGCGAACGGTGGCAACGGGGAAATCCCCACAGAAAACCGGACCGCGGTGGGCTGCAGCCCCGCGGCTGCTAGAGGGGGTCGCAAGACCCTCCACTGCAGGGGAGCCCGGCAACTCCCACAGGACTGATGGGCCCAATTGCCGGTAGGGGTTGGCGGCCCTGACTTCAATCGCCCGGCCGGCTGGGGCCGTTAGGTGAAGCTTGCTCCACCACCAGCCTTTGGGGGGGGGGGGGGATTTTGGGGTTGGGG
>NW_022639623.1:312912-325179 GCF_010583005.1 Odontomachus brunneus | reverse complement strand
CCCTCGAACCGTCCGACGTGGGCGACGGCCAACGTTCGGACGGGGGGAGGAACCTACACCCGCGTCTGCACACCGGAGGCGCAGCCTCACGGTACGCGGGGGGTGGAGAGGTGTCCGAGCCACTCGAACGTATTTCGAGGTCTGGGTCGGACACCTTGGGATTGGCGCCGGCAGTTCTTGCCGGCAATCTTCTCTCGTGTGGGCAGCTGCGCACGAGAGTACTAGGGGAGAAGTGAGCGGGCCCGGTTCGTCCAATTTGGGCGGCCGGTGAGCTGATCCCCACAGCGGGGGCGGCCGGGTCCCAAATGCCAGTACGGCAACCGGTCTTCTCTCTCTCGGGTGGCCGCTGCGCCGAGAGAGTATTAGCGGTCGGTATGGCCAATTTGCCCATCGGGCAGTCGGTCGGGTGGACCCTTATAGCGGAGCCTCTTGGGGGCGGCAATTGCGACATTTTAAAATCGTGCCCCTGGGCGGAGCATCAGCTGGCGGTACGCGGCATGGGTGGGTTGCAATACCCTTTTGCCGTTGTCCGTTCGTGGGGCTCCCCGCGTGGCGGCGGCCCTGACAGTGCCCACATAATCGGAGATGCAGGACCCCTGAAAGCGGTCCAATCCCTTGTGGACTGAGACGTGAGTAGGGGGCTGGAGTCCAGTGTCCCTGTGCGGAATTCCCGGGGACCAGTGGCATAGGCTCTCTCCCGGCGAGTACGCCGGGCATAATCCTCTCCTTTTTTTGGGGGGGGGGGATGGGAGATACGCCGGAGAGCCGAGCCGTCAGGGTTGGTGGGATCAACTACTAATGGCTGATACTACCATTATAGTAGTTAGGGAGGACGAGACAGCCACGTCATCGGCTATTTCGGGGGTCACATCTACTGTGTCTCCGGTTGAGGCTGGGCGGATATCCGCGGCCTCAGAGGAGGTAGGGAGGGGAGGAGAAAGCGTGCCGACCACTGGCAGCCTTTGCGCCGAGCAGGCGGACCCGGAGGGGGTGAGCGTAAGCCTGAATATTTTGGGCCTGCTCGGCTCCGAAAGGCACCGAACGCGCTCGAAATACGTTCGAGTGGCTCGGACACCCCTCCACCCCCCGCGTACCGTGAGGCTGCGCCTCCGGTGTGCAGACGCGGGTGTAGGTTCCTCCCCCCGTCCGAACGTTGGCCGTCGCCCACGTCGGACGGTTCGAGGGGATCCCGTTCTCTCGACTGCCAGATAAACCGGCGTGCAATGCTTTGAAATACGGGATCATTTCCTCCCCCGGAACGAGCTATCGTAGCGGAGGCCTCCCCAACCCCAAAATCCCCCCCCCCAAAGGCACCGAACGCGCTCAATGTCGCGCGGCAGCGACCGGGTCGGGGGACGGAGGGGGAATTTTTTCCTCCTCCCTCTCCGGCGGGAAACCGCGACGCGGCCGAAACATCGGCGGCGGGCCGGGGTGCGGTGGTGATCGATTATCTCGATTGTTGCCGTCGTCCCCATCGCGCCGGTATTGCAAAAAGAATGGGCGCGGGCGTGTATTGCCAGCTGTGTATTGCCAAGAAGGCGATTACACGACGGCCGCCATTGCTCAGCGCAGGCGTGAGCGGAAGGAAGATGACGCCATTAAGGACGCCGAGGAAGTCGCGGACCTCACGGTTAAACTGTGTGGCCCGCGTGCCCTCAGAGTGGAGGAGGAGGAGCGTGAGGTCCTCTCCGCCCTCGAGGGCAGACAGTCGGGCGAAATCTCGACCATGGCTCTGCAGGCCATGAACGAGATTAAGAAGGTTCTTGAGCGGTCTAAGAACCTGAAGGGACCGATGAGGGGGGCATTATGGGGCGCCGTCACTAAAATTACGGCGTGCAGCCTTACTCTAGGCAAAAAGGCCTCAAACATCTGTGGCCCAGAAGGACTGGAAGAGGCCCGCAGGAGTCAAGCGCAGTTGGCTGCTGAGGTGGGGCTGCTTAAGGACGAGCAAGCCCTTCTGAGGCAGCAAAACGAGCGCTTGCGTGAGGGCATATTGGCGGCCCCATCGCCCGGCCCGTCTGCTGAGAAGGAGTCCTCCGGGGAGTGGGGGAAAAGGAAGAGGGAAATGGTTGAGGTGGGGACAAAGACAGTATCTCCCCCTTCCTCCCCCACGTCCCCCGACCCCAGAAAGAAAAAAAGGAGGAGGGGAAGAGGAGGAGGGTGCAGAAGATTGCATCCTCCTCCTCCTCGTCCTCCCAGGAAATGATAAAGTGCGGGAGTGGGGAGGACGGGCGGACTCCCCCTCTCTTCCTCCCGCTTTCACTCCCGCTCATGGACGAGCAAAGGAAGGTAGGGGATAGGGGATAGGTGTCGGGCGGAGGTGCAGGGAGACGTGGCGGGGGGCACGCTGCCCCCGGTCAACGTTGCCCCTCAGAAGGCCAGGGGGACACAAAACCTCCGCGACTAGAACACTCGCCCTCCCCCTTCCCTAAGAAAGAAGACCTCTGCTGCGACGCCGGCGGCCGGTGGTGGGACCTCGCAACCACTGTCGCCGTCGCGTAAGCGGGCGGGCGGACGCGGTGGGTCCGTGGCGCCGGGTGGGCGACGTGACCGCCCCTCGGCGAGCCGGGCGTATGAGCCCATCCCCGGTGGACGGGACACTGGCTAGGAGGAATGGTGGGAGGAGAGGGTGGCGGCCCTTGTAGTGGCACTGGTGCCCCGCGTATTGTAGGAGATGGGGTTTGTCCCTCTTTCTCCTAGGGGCACCTATGCCGAAATGGCTGGGTGTTCGCGGGGGATGACGCGGGACCGGGAGGACCGCCGATCAGCTCCTCCTTCCCCTCCTCTCCCTACGCCTATTGGAGATGGAGGGGACAAAAAGGAGAGGAAGAGGAAGAAGAAAAAATGCGGGCAGGGTGGCACAGTAGAGAGCGCCACCCAAAAGGCCCGTCAAGGTGGCGAGCCCCCTGCCCTAGATCGGACTGCAGCGCGGTCCGAGGGGAGGTTTGCTCCTATCCCAGTCGCCGAAGATTGGAGGACGGCGACTGGGAGGAAGAAGAAAAAGAAGGAGAAGGGGGGCGTTAAAGAGGCCCCTGAATAGGCAGCTCCGAAGCCTCGACAACAAGACGGGGCGGGAAAGAGCGGGTCCGGGGGAACCAATTGCCCCCCTCAGAATGCCCGAGGAGGACAGGCGGGCCTCCCTAAGGTCCCTCGCGCAGCCGCAATCACAGTCAGCTGCCCAGCGGGCACATATGCTGACGTGATGCGGCGGGCGAGGGAGAGTATCAATTTGGGCGACCTCGGGATCGGGGAGATTAGGAGCAAGAGGGTGGCTACTGGTGGCCTCCTCCTTGAGATCCCTGGTCCCAAGTCGCATACAAGGGCGGATGCCCTCGCCAGTAGGATGTCGGCCCTCTTCGCCGATACGAGTGGCATTCAGTTGGACACAGTGCAATTGGACACGTTGCAAATGGACACGGTGCAAATGGACACAGCACTTGACACACGGTTCAATTGGACACGGTGCGTTTGGACACGAAACTTTTGAGCACCGTTGTTTTTAGACACGAAAGAAAATGCACGTCGTTCAGTTACACACCGTTCATTTGGACACCGTTCAATTAGACACCGTTTATTTGGACACAGTTCAGTTGGACACTATTCAAGTGCCCAGTGTTCACTTGGACACAGAAGGATGCTCACTGTTCACTTGGACACCGTTCACTTGGACACCGTTCATTTGGACACCGTTCACTTGGACACCGTTCACTTGGACACCGTTCAATCGCCCACTGTTCACTTGGACACAGAACGATGCGCACTGTTCATTTGGACACCGTTCACTTGGACATCGTCCAGTTGCCTGCTGTTCATTTGGACACAGAATGATGTGCACCGTTTATTTTATCATCATTTAATTATGTATCGTTTGTTTATGCAATGGATATGCAACTGATAAGAAATAAAAAATAGTTTTGTAGAAAATATTTGTGTTTTTATTTCGTTTTTATCACATCCAACCACAACGCCATATGCCTAGAGATATTCTAGAGACTCTATAAACAACGACATATGATTGGATGTGTCCGTTTGCAATGTGCGCATCTGGAACTCACTCCGATTTTCGTACTACTATTTGTGATATAGAGCGTGGGTAAATTGTGGTTTTGGTAATTATTTAGTTTAGCGGCAACACCTCCGATTTCGATGAAAATAGACTCAATCGACGCGTTTTTGCATGCCAAACAACTTTTTCCTCTGACAAAATCGTCGCTCTTTTTTCTGCGAAGCGACTGGGGGGCCTTGGACGTGGTCGGGGTCTACGCCCCACCCTCGTGGGACCTCGCCCAGTTGGAGCACCTTTTGGACCGGCTGGGGAACCTCATGTCGAGGTGCCCCCATAGGCCGGTCCTGGTGGCCGGGGACTTCAACGCCAAGTCGGCGTTATGGGGGTCCTCGGCCAGGTGCCGCCGGGACGAGGTCATGGAGGAATGGGTTGCGTCTCACGGCCTCTGTATCATCAACAGAGGCCGAAGGAGCACCTTTGTCGGGCCGCAAGGGAGATCGGTGATCGATGTCACTCTAGCGTCTCCCCAAGCGGCCCGACTGATACAGGACTGGCGGGTGGTGACCAGCGAGGAGAACCTCACGGACCACAGATATATTGTGGTCCGGCTGGTCGCCGCCCCTGAAGAGGTGCTCCAGAGGCGCGGCCAAAGGAACGCCCGACCGCGCAGATGGGCCCTCGCAAAGTTCGACCGCGACAAGCTGACGACCGTCTTAATGGCGGCCACATGGGGGGAACCGGGTCCCACACCGGAGACCCGGCCCTCCATTGAAGACAAGGTGGCCGGGATTCAGGACATGATGACGGCGGCGTGTGATGCCGCCATGCCCCGATCCCGGCCACACCCTCGCCGGTCCGCGCACTGATGGTCGGCGGAGATTGCCGAACTTCGGCACTCCGCCGGCCACACCAGAAGGATCGTAGACCGATGGGGGAGAAAAGGAGAGGGCAGGGTGGCCGCCGAGAGGGCTTATCGCGAAAAGCGGGATGCCCTCCAGGCGGCCATTGCTGCGGCAAAGGCCCGTGCCTGGGATGACCTGCTCTCCACCATTGACGGGGACCCATGGGGGCGCCCTTATTACATAGTGATAAGGCGCTTGCGCCATTGGGCGCCCCCACCGACAGCGTCCCTGGACCCCGACTTCCTTGACAGGGTTGTGGGGGCCCTATTCCCACGGGGGGAAACATATATTCCCCCCTACGAAGGCCCCCCCCCTCCAGACGGGGAGGAGGAAGAGGTCGGGGTCTCAATGGTGGAGATGGACATGGCCGTCAGGAAACTCGGCGCCAAAAAGAGGGCGCCGGGCCCTGACGGTATCCCAGGCACAATGTAGGCCTTGGCGATGAGGGTGGCATAATGCGGCTCTTCACCTCCTGTTTGAAGACCGGGGTGTTCCTCAGCCCTTGGAAGAGGGCCAACTTGGTCCTCTTCAAGAAGAGGACAAGGCGGAGGACAGCCCTTCCGCGTACAGGCCTATATGCCTGTTGGACGAGGCGGGTAAGTTATTCGAACGAATAATACACGCCCGTCCGGCATCTGCGCCGGGGTAGTCCCAAGCTCAGTAAGGAGCAATACGGTTTTTGGGAGGGACGGTCGAATGTGGACGCGATCCTGCGCGATCCTCCCTCTCGGAGGCCGTCGTGAGGGGGGGAGGGAGTTGTGTTGGCGGTGTCCTTGGACATCGTCAACGCTTTCAACTCCCTCTCCTGGGACCAGGTAGAGGCGGGCTTGGCCCACTTCCGGGTCGCCCCCCACCTGGTCTCAGTGATAAGGGACTACTTCCGGGACAGAAGACTGAAGTTCCGCAATAAAGCGGAACTTTAGTGCAGAAGGGCGGTATACCGCGGTGTTCCTCAGGGGTCCGTCCTGGAACTCCTATTATGGAACATCGCGTATGACTAAGTCCTCCGCCTTGCCCTTCCTCCCGGCTGCACCGTTGTATGCTATGCAGACGACACTCTAGTGTTGGCCGGGGACAGGGGCTGGCGGAATGCCATGGAGTTGGGCCGTTTGGCGGTGGACTAGGTGGTCAGCTCCCTGAAAGCGATGGGCCTCACGGTGGCTCCCCTTAAAACGGAGATGCTGTTTATGCATAATCGTGCAAGGGGGGAGCCGCCGAGGACCCGTATCCGGATCGACAACGTCTCCGTGAGGGCGGGTCCCACGTTAAAATACCTGGGGCTTGTCCTGGATGGCAAATGGGTGTTCCAGAAGTATTTCGAGCTTCTGGCCCCCAAGATGGGCAGGGTGGCCAATGTGTTGAGTGGCCTCCTGCCCAACCTCGGCGGCCCTAAGAGGAGGGCACGGCGGCTGTATGCTGGCGTCGTCCACAGCATGGCCCTTTACGGGGCCCCGGTCTGGGCGAGCGCGATGGAGACCAACCAGGGATTAATTTCCCTGGCGCACCGCATCCAGCGGTGGGTCGCCATTCGCCTCGCCCGGGCCTGTCGGACGACATCGCATATGGCCGCCACGGCCCTGGCTGGTTTCCCCCTGCTGGAGCTCCTTGCTCAAATGCATGCCGAAAACTATCGGCGTGTCAAGGGGCTCCGTGTTGGGGGAAACCCCGAACATTTGGCCAGGGCCATTAGATTAGCCAAGGACCAGGTCCGTCAACGCCTCCTCCTTAGGTGGAGCATCCACTTGGAGGGGGCAACGGCCCGGTCGGGAACGAGAGTCGCCGAGGCCATCCAGCCCTGTCTAAAGGAATGGGTAGACAGGGCCCGCGGGGAGTTGTCCTTCCGGACAACGCAGATCTCACCGGACACGAATGCTTCGGTGAGTACCTGCATAGGATAGGTAGGGAGCTCATTTCCCGCTGCCACCACTGTGGTGACGAGGTGGACTCGGCGCAGCACATCCTCGAGGAATGTTCCTCGTGGATGGCGGAGCGCCGAGTCCTGACTGATGTGGTGGGAGCGGACCTCTCTCCCCCGGTCCTTATCAGGGCCATGCTTGGGGGGGACGAGGCTGGTCCGCCCGCACCTCCTTCTGTGACGCAATTATATCACAGAAGAAGGAGGCGGAGCATATAAGGAGGAGCGAAGTCGCCCCTCGGGATAGGGTGAGGCGCCGCCGGAGAAGGAGGGCGGCGCCTCACCCACCTGCGCATCAGCGTGGAATTGAGGGGCGGCGCACCCGTGGGCGGGGAGGGGACATCACCGTTGGCGTTCCTTCCCCCGAGGTACCTGCGAGTGCGCCGCCACCCTCCACAATACCGCCGAGCCCTAGATAGGAGGCGCCTGGTCGGGCGAGGGAGACGCGTCGCAAAGCGCGACTCCCCCCCCCCCATGACAAGAAGTCAGACAAGGCCCCTCTGGGAGAGGGGCAGGGCGGCCGGTTCGCAAGAGCGGACTCTCAGGCCGCTCACCCCCCTCCCAGAGCCAGGAGGCTCCTGACCGAGAGGGGCGGAAAGGAACTTTTAGACCCCTCCACCCCAGCAACCTCGGTCGGGAGTGTAGGGGCGGGCCGGGTCCGGACGGGACTGGACCCGGCCAATAGCGCCCCTACAGGTGAAGTGTGACCGGACGGGGGGGCTCACGTCCGGTCATGGAGGATCGGAACAGAGGGCCGAGAGGGAATTATCCCTCTTGGCCCGGGAAGGGGGCGGGGTTTAGGTTTTCCCCGCCCTGCGGCTGAGGGCGTCCCGGAAGTAATGCGCAAGCGGTTCCCGGGACGCCCTCGCAATGGTCGCAAGGGGCCCGGCAGAGGTTTTAGGCCCCCCCCCCGGACGGTTAGTCCCGGGAGGGGGGGGAGAGTCCCACACTACCCCTGGGAAAGTCCCGTATTTCCGGGGGTGTGCGTAAAGCATTTTCTCTGCCTAAACAAAAAAAAAATAGTTTCCTTGAATGAAATAAAAGTTTTATTTTCATCATTTTAAAAAATGATATTTCGTTTAAGAATATAATATTTTAATGAATTAAAGAAAACCACAAAATTAAACAAGTACGAATATTAAATCTAAAGAAAGTACTTTCTCCGAGAAAACGGTATAAGAAATATAAAAATATATAAGACAATAAAACAAATTAATGATTGCCACTAACGAGTGCTATTCTGAGTACTATTCCATAAGTATTATTGATGTAAAACATTACTGAATTTGAAATACAAGTAATAAAAATAACTAGTAAATAAATAAAATACATTATATTCGTAATATTTTTTTATATATTGCTGCAATATTGCTAAAGTAATATTGCAAATTAATGTCACTGCAAAGTCTCTGCAACATTGCATTGCAATATGCAATCTTGCAACGTTGTAACAGTGTTGCTGCAAGCTTCTGTGCTGTATGGGCATTGCTGAGATTCGAGCCTGAGACGTCTCCCAGGTAGCAGACTTACGTCAAAATGACATCCAAATCTAAGTAAGTTCAAGATCAAAAATAACCAAGGAATGATCAAAAATATCATAAGAATATCGTCAAAATGATAGTCTAATGTTGCAGACTGATGACGACATTTTAGATGACTTAATGACGTTTTATGATATCTCTAAACGTCAATAATACATTTTTAAGACGTTATACAGAAACGTCATTAAGATGTCACAAAAAAGACGTTTCAAAGACGTCGTTATTTAGTCACTTGACGTCATTCAACCAGTTATGACCAGTTTTTTTTATGTCATTTTGACGTAAGTCTGTTATTTGGGCTGATTCTCTTGTGTCGTTCACCTTACCTACTGCATCACTGTAACTTTGATTAAGAGACGCTTTATATTGTGTACATATGGTATATCCATATACGAAAGCATATAATTTATTTAAAAGAAAAGAATAGATTCTTTTAAAATATATGTTTTAAAAAGTATGTAGAAAGTATATTTAAAAAATATTTACATGTTTTAAAAGTAAGTAAAATAAATTATTTTGTAAATTTAAATAAATTGTTTTCTGATAATAAAAGAAACTTTAATTTGAAACATAAAAAAATACTTTTAATATTAGAAAATAATTTATTCAGATTTATAAAATGATTTACTTGTATTTTATTTACTTTTAAAACAAGCAAATATTTATTTAAACAGTTTTTACATTTAAAAACACTAATTTTCTTCTTGTAAAGAAATCATTTGTTTATTCTTATATATACAGGGTGTCCCGCATAAGACGAACCAAAAGAAAATTATAAGTAGAAGACATAAAAGTGAACAAAAATTGTATAGGTCATTTTTCAAACAACCACGTAAAATTTCGAGATATTAATTAAAATAGTTGGACAAATTAGAACGCGCGATGTGACAGGCGGGACGACATACGGCTCGCAGCGGTCGGCGAAGAAAATTAATATCTCAAAATTTTACGTGGTTGTTTGAAAAATGGTCTATATAATATTTGTTCACTTTAATGTGTTCTACTTATATTTTTCTTTTGGTCTGTCTTACGCGGGACACCCTGTATAGATATTTTAAGAAATCACTTTTTTTATTTATAAATTCATAATTTTACAGCTTATTTTACAAATTTAAAAAAATATTTCTTTATATTTATTATATATTTTCTAAAATTTAACAAATATTTTTTTAAGTTAAGAAATTATATGTAACCAAATATATTTCTTTCATTTAAAGAACTTTTTTCTAATGTACATTACCAATTTAAATTTCGATTTTCTTATTTGTTTATTAATTTAATAATTATAAATAATTATATTTATTTTTTTATGTGCAATATTTATAGAAATATTTACAAAATATTAATTTTTTGTTTACAATAAATATTATGTAAAATATTTAGATATTTAGATATTTCTATATTTTAATAATATTTTAAATATAGATTTTCATAATTTCCGGCATACGTATAGAAGGTCGTTATGTCTTCAATGGTGTGATACAATCTCCTAGAACCGATGAAGAATATTTGAAATGTCTCGACGAAGATCATCATAAAGAGGGTAAGAGCCCGTTGTCAATGCTTCCGATAGTTTTGGTGTCGCAAGTTCCATTCGAGTATATGCATCTAATATGTTTGGGAGTGATGAAAAAGCTTTTAACCGCGTGGATACATGGTAAATATTCACGATTGTCAAAATTATCAGGAAGATCCATTTCTGTTATATGCACGAGATTAAATATTCTTAAAGAATATTGTTCTTAAAGAGTATTGTCCTACAGATTTTATAAGACGGTCTAGATCCATCGAAGCATACTGTAAATATAAAGCGACTGAGTTTTGTCAATTCCTCCTTTATACTGGCTTAGTGGTAATGTACGGTGTAGTAGACGAGAGGATTTACAAACATTTCTTATTTTTATATACATCTATAAGGATTTTGGTGTCAAAATCACCGTCAACGGTGCAATTAAATTTTGCGGAGCTAGCATTGAAACAATTTGTTGAACGAAGTGAAAGTCTTTATGGACCAAAGTTCAATATATACAACGTCCATGGTCTCCTTCATGTTACTGACGACGTGAGACATCTTGGTAGTTTGAACTCGTTTTCTGCTTTCCCATACAAAAACAACATGTCACTATTTAGAAAATATTGTAGAAAGCCAGGCTTACCTCTCCAACAATTCTTCAATAGGATAGTCGAATTGGAACAATGCGGAATAGGTTGGAAAGTCGTTGATTTTAATTCATATATTCGCGTGTCTGCACCACGTAACAATAATTTTAACTGCCGTCAGTATCGTCAGATTCAATTTCATGGAATATTATTAAGTATACATGTCCGTGATAACTGCTGCATCTTAAATGACAGATCAATTTGCATCGTTTCTGACATTATCGCGGATAATGACTCGTATTAATTGACGGTGAAACGATTTTTACTAGTTGAAGATTTTTATGATATCGGAATGTTATCTTCGGCTGTTGGAGTATATAAATGTTCCATGTTGAGTAGAGACGTTTTTTACATTCACCCGAGCGCAGTTGCTGCAAAGTGTTATAGAATGCCATTTTCGGATTCTTTATCAATAAATAATAATGACACTGATAACATTAATCATTCGGAGCCTTCTTCATACATAATCGCTGCTATAATACACACTGAGAAATTGTAAGATATTTTATGAAAAATCTATTTTGCTTGTCTATCACTTTGCTTGAGAATTATTTGCTCTTGATCGTTACTATGTCGTTACTCTTCTTGTTCTATGTACTTTGTTATATATTTTTCCTTTCTTCATTGTGTACCTCCATTGTGTTTTTCTTTTTCATGAATAATTGTTTCCTTGCTTTAAAGGAATATCATCAGACGGCAGTTAATATAAAATACATAATGCATATACAAAATATTTATATTAGATTTATCTTTACACACAGTCAGATGGATCGGCCAAAGCGTGTTGTTACAAAACCTGCGCGATACCAGACCACATCTTCTTCGGACGAAGCCCCCGGATGCACATCTCAAGTTGCCAACGACATGAACATCGCTATAAGCATCAACGAGGATATCGACGACCTCAGGCGGATAATGGAGAACCAAGATTATACTGCTGACTTGGATAACACTAATCCTAATAATTCTGAACCGAATTTATACAGCTATCCACAATTACTTAATCCAAACTGTCCACAATACGTATCTTCCACCATACATAACACACCGCATGCATCCTTTCAACAATCATGTGTACCCACAACACAATATAAATTTTTACATAATTTTAACACTGCTCAAGTGAGTACTGTTTCGCAGGTGCATACACATCCCTTCACATCGAATAATGCAAAAGAAAACAATAGTACAAATAATACGCTTCCAAGATCGCAGACCAATTTGTCAACGCGTTACGTAGAGAACAATAATAATGGAAAGGACAATAAGAAAGGACAATAATGGAGAGGCAAGTAAAAGAGCCTTATGTGGGTCATGTAGATATTTTAAGATGTATTGAAACGACAGTAAAATGGTAAGTTTATTTAATTTTATGCCGACGTACATTTATATATTATTGATATACAGGGTGGACCATTTTAATCCATCCAGTCGAATATGTCGAAAACCAAGCACGGGAGAGAAAAATTTTTCAGACAAAAGTTGTTTGGTTTCGAGGGGACCATAAGATGGTCCATTGCTTTGACCTTGAAGAATTATTTGAAAGTCACATAAAAGTCACCTTAATTTTTTTAAACGGCATCCCCTATTTTTTATTACATATTCTTGTAGCTGACCTCGAGAGCTTTCCAAAACATTGTAGTGAAATGTTTCTTCATTGAGTACTTTTCGAGTTATAAAGCTCCAAAGTTGCAATATGAAAAAATTCAAAATATCTCGTAAAGTATTCACTTTCCGTCTTAT
>NW_022639623.1:312530-312762 GCF_010583005.1 Odontomachus brunneus | reverse complement strand
TCTGAAAAATTTTTCTCTCCCGTGCTTGGTTTTCGACATATTCGACTGGATGGATTAAAATGGTCCACCCTGTATATACAGGGTGAGTCATCTGAATTTATCACTTCCAATAACTCATTTGTGTGGCCAGGAATCGAAAAAAGTTTCATATAAAAGTTGTAGGGTTTCGAGGGGGAACCAAAATGGCGTACCTTTCAACTTTTGATTTTGACCGAAAGTGGGTTACTTCAAC
>NW_022639623.1:311550-312356 GCF_010583005.1 Odontomachus brunneus | reverse complement strand
TATATACAGGGTGAGTCATCTGAATCTATCACCTCCAATAACTCGTTTGTGTGGCCAGGAATCGAAAAAAGTTTCATATAAAAGTTGTAGGGTTTCGAGGGGGAACCAAAATGGCGTACCTTTCAACTTTTGATTTTGACCGAAAGTGGGTTACTTCAACCGGAAGTGGTTTATTTAAAATGGAAACCCCCCTTTTTGACACCGGAAAATGAAAAAGCGGAAAATTTTACGTCCAGACATAACTTTGGCTGTTTTAAAATTTTCAAGATGGCGGACAAAAATTTTAGTCAACCGATTTGCACCAAATTAAGTTTACGAGGGTTTTTGGGGTTGCTGATCACGAATCTGAAGTCAGATTTGCAAAATTCAAAATGGCGGATCCAAGATGGCGGACCAAGATGGCGGACGAAATTTTTAGCCGAAATTAATAGAAATTACTACTCTTAGCACTACCCAGGAACAACGGCGTGGACGTGGTAGTTTTTTGTTCCCTTTGGGGTGCTTTATTTACGTGAGTCCCCTTGCCTCTCACTATCGGGGTGCTTTATTTACGTGAGTCCCCTTGCCTCTCACTATCGGGGTGCTTTATTTAGTTAATTTGTAACTTCAAACAGTTAATTCGCTAAGTAGTACACTTAGCGAATTAACTGTTTGAAGTTACAAATTAACTAAATAAAGCACCCCGATAGTGAGAGGCAAGGGGACTCACGTAAATAAAGCACCCCGATAGTGAGAGGCAAGGGGACTCACGTAAATAAAGCACCCCAAAAAGAACAAAAAACTACTACGTCCACGCCGTTGTTCCA
>NW_022639623.1:307669-311540 GCF_010583005.1 Odontomachus brunneus | reverse complement strand
AGGAGAGGATGAGGTATACCCACTAAAAACCCCTGAGTGTGTCCTTCACCGCGCAAGTAGGGCGACCCCCTGGCATCACCTTTCGGCATTCTTCGGGGGGCCGCCCTGCGCTAGCGCTATTGCGCTCCGAACCCTGGGGGGGAAAGCGGCGGGGACATAGCCCCTCCCCGGTCGCTCCCCCCCCTGCCGTGAGGCCACTCTTGCCTCTTTGCGCGGCGAGAGGCGGACACAACACCTCTCGCCACGCTCCTCCCGATGGTAGTGGGAGGTGGGTCTCCCAGACCAACATTACCGGGGGTGGGTACAGTCACCCCCGGTCGTGGTGCCTACTGGCAGCGGCGCGGTGCGACCCTACACCGCGCCGCCTCCCTCCCGAGCCGCAATGGAGGAGGGTGCGCCCCCGCGCACCCCCACCGCGGCCGGTAGGGGAGAGGGGAGACCGGTACCAGGCGTTTAAGCCCAATACCGGCCCCCCGGCGCCGGCCTGGTGTTCGGCCAGCGCTGTGGCCCCGGTCTTGGTGGTCAGACCGGGGCCATCTCCACCTCACGCGGACCCTCCGGGGGGTGAAGTCCCCCCGTAGACCCCGCGGTTAGTGGTGGTGGGGGAGGACCGGGCCCTCCCGCGGGCACCGGGCCTCCCTGGAGCCGCGTTCGGCGGCCGGCCTCTACGGTGGCCCGGCGGCGGAGCGCCGAACCGACCGCCCCCCATAAGCGGGCACCCGGGACCACCCATCCGGTGACCCGGGTCCCGTCCCTCCTCACGGCACACAGCGCAGGCCGCACTCTCGGTGCAGACCCGCGCGGTGTGCCCGGCTCGACCACATCGGTAGCACAGCCGGCTCCGGTCCGTAGACGCGGAGCAGGCCGCCCGGACGTGGCCGAGCCCCCAATACCGATAGCACTGGAGCGGGCGAGCCGGGAGCAGTTCGACTCTCGCTCCCGCCCACCCCAGGGCCAGGTGTGCAATATGCGGTTGAATCTTGCGCTAGAGAAACCAAGTTAATTGCTACTCTGATATATGTGTACGTATATTTATATATATATATATATATATATATATATATATATTTTTTTTTTTTTTTTTTCCAGGATATCTCCAGGAGTCGTAGTGAAGGAGAAGAGAGAAGAAGGGGTCTTTATTTGTATATCTTATATTAATTGTAATACAATTTCTTTTTCTTTTATAATTAATAAGGTTTTCTCAATATTTAGGTACACACACATTGTACGATGGACGATCCACAGGAGAACGCAGTACTTCAGCAGAGATTAATATATTCTGCAGATTAATATTTTAATTTCAATTAATTATTAATTTATCTTTACGTTTCTCATATTGCATATAGGCACCTGTGTGGCGTTTATTTTTGTTTATACAATTATTGAACAATTTCTTTTTTCTTTCACCAATATTTCTTTCACCATACATGATGGACTCTTACGCTAGAGAAACCAGAAAAATATTATTTTACATATATATGTATGCATGTGTATATTCTTACAATTTCGTTTACAGCTCCAGGAGTCACAATGGGAAGAGAAAAAAGAAGAAACCAAACGGCACTTTTCAGTGCCCTATCTACGAACGGATTGGAACACGAATTAGATCGCTTTATAAACTAAAACGGCACTTTTCAGTACCATTATTTAACGTTGGCCTTAAATAAAAGCATCTTTAAATAAAAGCAATTGATACTTTTGAGAGTCATTTTTTAAATTATTTGCGTTTCTTTCGAAAATCCTCTCATTCTCCTATTTATCAGCGAATATAATAATAAATATTATTTTGAGTAAAATTTTCCTTTTAAATGGTAACTTTTAATTTGTAACAGTTTTGTTCGGTTTCTGCTGCAAATTTGCATTCAGATATGTTCGACAGATCTGCTCCATTTTTGCCGTCGATCTGCCGCCGCATCGTGTTAAACAGATCTGCTCCATTTCTGCCGTCAATCTGCCGCCACACCGTGTTCAACAGATCTGCTAGATTTCTACCGTCAATCTGCCATCGAACCGACATCGTGTTCGACAGATCTGCTCAGTTTCTGCCGCCAATCTGTCGCCGAGTCGCGTTTGACAGATCTGCTCCATTTTTGCTGCCAATCTGCTGTAAAGTTATTTCTACAGGCCCTGCCTACAAAACACGTGCTTAATGCGGACACAGATCTGCTGTTGGGTTCTGCTAGGAATATGTTTAGCTGACAGGGATCAGATGGAATGTATCGATATTAGTGATATCGATATTATCGAAATTATCTAACCTTTTTCAACATATCGTAATATAATTATAAATAATATTAATTTTATTTATGCATAGTTGATATATTGGTGTTTAACATATGATTACATACCCAGATAGCCAAACCTGCGCAAATAAATTTCGAGCAGAGCTTGCTATCAACTTTTGATGGCAAATAGATAAAAAATTTGATGCAGGATCTATTATATCAAATTTTGCTGTCAAATTGTCGCCAGATATGCGGCAGAGCTTGTTGTCGGATAATTGCTGCAGATTTGCAGCAAAAACCGCGCAGAGCTTGTAGCGATTTGACAGCAAATTGGCGGCGGAAACCGCGCAGCCTTGCTGCGCTGCAAGCTTTGCGCGGTTTTTGCTGCAAATTTGGCACCAATTGCCCGACAGCAAGATCTGTCGCCAAAACCGTAGCCTAATGTAGACACAGATGGCTATGGTTTTGCTGGATGGCTGTGGGTTTTTGATCAAATTTGCTGCCAATCTGCGCGCAGTCTGCGCTCAATTTGCTTACTGAGTATAGAGGATATACATTTTCTTTTCGTTTCTTTTAAAATTTATTTAAATTTGCGTGGTTCAAAAGTGAATATTTAGAACAGACCACCAGAATTTGAAATACCGGTTGATTTTTGCTTCAAAAGAAATTCTAAAGTAAAATGCGATATTTGGAGCGAAAATGCTATAATTACTTGTTCTTGGTGCAAACAATCACTTTGTATCACACATTTTTTCCATGAGCATCACCTTTGTAACAAATATGTGTCATAAATAAACACATTTATTTTCTGTGTGTATGCAAGTTTTGTATCGATTTTATATTCAAAATTATATTAATTATATGATTAATATAGTAACATTATACATTATAAACATTATGTATTAAATATATGCAATTGTCCATGTGTTATTTTTCTACAATTTATTATACTAGTATTTCCCCACCTACAATAACATATCTGTCTACAGTATCCATCTACTTGGACAGTGTGGCGCCTATAGCACAATGTTATCACGTCGTTTTCAAACGATTAAAGCAAGACCAACTTTTACTTATTGTATATGGATGGATTTGATATGACAATTTTTGTTCTTACAAAAATTTAAAAATTTTGCGAAGGTAACGAGTAAAGGAAGAGGAGGGGGAAAAATTTTGACACTAAGAAAATTAACTACGCCGTTGCAGAGTATTAAATATTATAAAACTTTTGTAGGAAACATTTTTTCATATATTTCATATCTTAGGAATTATTACATAAAAATGAAAAAGTTCATTTTTTTCAAGAGGCTGTTTTAATCCCTAAACTTCGGGATAAGCCGATATAAAAAAATATGCGTATCTTATTTTTTGATGCTCTACAATATATCCAAAGCGCATCAAAATCGGTGAGGGACAGTTCTGTCATATCCCTTGTCAGTCAAAGCGCAGTAGGTAAAGTGAACGACTCAAGAAGCAGAGATCTCAGTTTCGAATCCTAGCATGGTAAGCAAATTTTTCGAGCTACAATTTAAATTAAATTAAGTAGCCTGTGAAATAATAAAGTGGGAAATTTAAGAAAAATTCAGGAAAAGAAAAAAAAATATAAATATATATATTTTAATAAATAAATTTATATTATGATAAAA
>NW_022639623.1:307589-307659 GCF_010583005.1 Odontomachus brunneus | reverse complement strand
CCCGACAGCAAGATCTGTCGCCAAAACCGTAGCCTAATGTAGACACAGATGGCTATGGTTTTGCTGGATG
>NW_022639623.1:280025-307579 GCF_010583005.1 Odontomachus brunneus | reverse complement strand
ATTAAATATAAGGTCACAAAAATATTTATGAAATATTTTGGTAAATAATTATAAAATAATTAAATAAATCTTATAAATATTTTGTAAATGTTTTATAAATATTTTGTGCTGTCTAGGTAACTACATGGAATCTCACATGGAATTCCTGTGAAAACCATGTGGGAATCCGTATGGTTTTCCATGGGTTTTTCTCCCAAATCACCAGGGAAAACCATATGGATTCCTATATGGATTCTGTATGGATTTCCCATATGGATTCCTACCTGGTTTTTTTCAACAGGATCTAACTCTCTTTTTGTGCAAATTTACTGCTACTCAACAAAAATATAGTATTTACAATCGAATTAACAGCGATTTACGAATCGATTAAATATTTTTAATATTTTATAGAAGATCGCGATTTTATAATTGTTACCGACCATAAACCTTTGGTATATGCTTTTCAACAACGCTCGGATAAATTCTCTCCGAGAAAAACCCAGTAGCTATCTTTCATAGCCCAGTTTATCACTAAAATAGAGTTTTTATCGGGAATAGACAACGTAATAGCAGATAGTTTATCACAAATCGAAACTTTAACCCTTCCACTTGACCTCACGGAATGAACAGATAGCCAAAGAGAAGACGCGAAATTAAAATACTTGTTAACTTCTTCTAAATTTACTTTAAAACTCAACAGGTTTGTTTGGGGATTTCCTCAAACAGAGCTCTATTGCGACTTAACCGGGAAATCAATTCGTCCCTTTATTCCAGTCATCCTATGAAAGCGCGTTTTTTATTTATTTCACAACCCGGCGCATCCTAGTGCAAAAGTTACCGATCAAGTCATTCGTCAACGATACATTTGGCCACACATGTATCGCGATGTCGCGACGTGGGCTACCAATTGCTTAGATTGTCAACAATCTAAGGATTTGAGACAGTTAAACAGCCTCTGGCACAATTCACCGTACCTGATATGTTTTGAACACGTACACATGGACATTATCGGCCCGTTACCTATCTGTAGTAACTATAAGTATTGTCTAACCGTTTAGTTTTATCGACCGCTTTTTGTGCTGGCCTGAAGCAATTCCTTTTCTCGATATTTTGGCACAAATCGTATCTAGAACATTTTATAATAACTGGGTTGCTCGATTCAAAGCTCCTCGAGTTCTAACAACCGATCAAGGTGATCAATTCAAATTATAATTATTTACGGCCTTGCTATCCTTTACAGGCTGTAAAAGAATTCTTACGGCATATCATCTAATGGCTTAATCAAACGCTGGCATCGATCTCTCAAGGCAACGATTATGTGCCACAATGTTCCAAATTGGGTTAATGTATTGTTCACGGTTTTATTTGGCCTACGTATTCATATACTTTAGATACTGGTGCTTAACTTGCGGAGTTCGTATATGATACGACTTTATGTATACTTAGCGAATTTTTCATTCAAGAGAATGATATCGGATTCATAAATCTTTATAAAAGATATCAGACAATATATGCGTCAGATTCAACCCGTACCCGTAGAACATCACTATAAAAAATGTTCATTTTATTTTAAGGATTTGCATTCGTGTTCTCACGTTTTCATACGATTAAACTCGGTTAAAAAGTCTTGACAGACCGTATACTGGTCCCTTTAGGGTCTTAAAGCGCGTCTCGGACAAAGTTTTCTCTATAGAAGTTAACGGTATACCATAAAATATATCGGTAAAAAGATTGAAACCTGCCCATTTTATACCAAATTCATTAGATGTATTTAATTCTACGAACGCAAATTAACCAGCGACCACATGATTCACGTCGTTATACAACGTAGTACACTTAAAGCTTATTCTCGTACTCTAAAACGTGTTACGTTTAATTTAAGTTATGCAAACTACATTCTCAACTTTTCGTTTTTCACCCTATTTCTACCTACCAATTAAGTATTTAGATTTTACATATTTGATGTTCCACTAAATTTCTGCGGATTACTTGTATACATATCTATTGTTGCAATGTTATGTTAATTCCCTAAGCGCAATCACATTGTAAATATTAATTTATTGGGAGTACAAATAAGTCTCCGCCGTTTGACAAAAGATGGCCCCAACAGTAAGTTATGGTTGAAATTGTCAGATGTAAAACGTCATATCGTAAGGTTGGACATCTGGTAACACCATAACCTTGAAATATTAACGATTTTGTATCAGCATCACATAATTTTTTTCGTGCGAAAATGTCGAGTTTTGAGCCGAATAAGCGTCATTTGCGGGAACTTTTGATTTACTTCTTTAATTTGAAGAAATCTGCAACTGAGGCGCATTGATTGCTTGTAGAAGCATATGGTGAGGCTGCTTTAAGTGAGAGAAGTTGTCGCGAGTGGTTTCAAAAGTTTAAGAACGGTGAGTTTGACGTCGAAGATAAAGAACGTAGCGGAAGGCCGAAAGTGTACGAAGACGCGGAATTGGAAACATTATTGGAGGAAGATTCGTGTCAAACGCAAGAAGAACTTGCACTTACATTAGGAGTGACTCAACAAGCAATTTCATATCGTTTAAAATCGTTGGGAATGATTCAAAAGCAAGGAAATTGGGTTCCATATGAACTGAAGCCGAGAAACGTTGAACGTCGATTTTGTACATGTAAAATGCTGCTTGCCAGGCATAAACGAAAGAGTTTTTTTGCATCGTATAGTCACTGGTGATGAAAAATGGATCCACTACGATAACCCAAAGAAGAGGAAATCATGGGGACCACGTGGCCATGCTTCAATATCGACAGCCAAGCCGAATATTCATGGAAAAAAATTCATATTGTGTATTTGGTGGGATCAGCTTGATGTCGTGTATTATGAGTTGCTCAAACCGAACGAAACCATTACTGGGGAACACAATTGATGAGATTGAGCCGAGCATTCAAGGAAAAACGCGCCCACTACTACTCCAGATACGACAAAATTATTCTCCTACATGATAATGCTCGTCCACATGTTGCGGCGCTGGTCAAAACCTACTTGGAAACACTCAATTGGGAAGTTTTACCCCACCCGCCGTATTCACCAGACATTGCTCTCTCTGACTATCACTTGTTTCGATCGATGACGCACATCCTGTCTGAGCAGCACTTCACATCATATGAAGATACCAAAAATTGGGTCGATTCGTGGATAACCTCAAAAGATGAAGCGTTCTTTCGACGCGGTATTCGTATGTTGCCAGAAAGATGGGAAAAAGTAGTGGCTAGCGATGGACAATACTTTGAATAAAATATAAGGTACCGTTCTTTCACAATAAATGCCCAATTTTTGATAAAAAACGGCGAAGACATATTTGTACTCCCAATATATATGTATTATAACGTATTATATGTATTATAACGTATTATATGTATTATAACGTATATATGTATTATAACGTTAATACTCAGAGGAGAGTATGTAGACTCCGCCTAGGAACATATTTTAATTAGAATTTTTCGCCATGAGAAACGTAGAGTAGTGAAATATACGGAAATGCTAAGTCAAATGGGAAGAAACGGGTCGAGTGAAAGAGAAAAGAGGGACCGTTTTCTCTTTTTCTATTGTTGTACTATTCGATCTGAAAACATCGGCTTGGATTTGGTAAGCGGTTTGGGTTTAGAGCACAGACTTCTATATATATACTAGACTGCTAATACTCGTATTTCAGAAAGTACCCGAGTAGTCAGAAAAATATTGGGCAGACATTTTTAAAAGGATCGTATCATATAGGACAAAGCTCGGAATTAGTTGCCCATTTCGGCCCTTCTATCTTCCCTTTGCCGCGAGCGAACCACCAAAGTGACGGTCGCGCCTCCAAGTTTGAAACCGCGACTGGCCGCGACCGTCACTTTAGTGGCCCGCTCGCGGCAAAGGGAAGATAGAAGGCGTAGTTCCCAAGAATCGGCCGAAATGGGCAACTAATTCCGAGCTCTGATATAGAAGTAGTAATGACACGCACATATTGCTTCCTTCCACTCACACATTGCCACTCAAGTCACGTATGTGAGGTCCTTTCAAAGGTAGCAGACAATATTTTTTCGACCAAACAATCCTTAACTAAACTATACTTATTTAGCAGTAAATATTATACAGAGCAGTAAATAGTATATAAATATTATATAGAGCGCGTTCGAGGAGAACGCTATCGCGTTCTTCTATCTTTATCGTTCCTTAGATAAACAACAATAGAATAATACGGTAGCGCTGAATAGTACTAATAGCGAGCTCCCCGAACGCACCTATAGAAGTCTGTGGTTTAGAGACGATATTCATAACTTATTTATAAAGGCTGAATTCTAAAATTTACTGCCAGTACTGAAAATTTATGATATATGTGACATAAACTATAAATTTCCAGTACTGGCAGTAAATTTCGGAACGCAATAAAAATAGAAAGAAATATTTCTGTGAAGGATAATTGTAAACAGAAAAAAGCATAGAAGTTTTCAACCAATTAAAAATCACTAGACAGAGAAAAAAGCGGTGTCTTCAGCAACCTACCTCTTTCTTTTCGTATTCGGCTTCTAAGCATTGCAGTAAGCATTTCAATATAGGTTGAGTTTACTGACGTAGAGTACGTAAGTAGAGTATGTAAGTTAACTAGCGGAATCTGAGTATGCGCAAAGAACAGAGAAAGAGAAGTTCTTGAACACCTGTGAAGAGCACTTGTAATAATCAAGTCGAAATACATATATTGTTAAGACAACTAGTGGTAGTCCATTCCTTTCAAGAACGGCGTCCACCTCGTGGCATTGGGAACGTGGGCGAGCTCTGACCACGAGTAAACTAATCTTTATACCTGTACTCGGAATAGTTTGCCCATTTAGGCCGATTCTCGAGAGCTATGACTTCTATCTTCTTCTTACCGCGCAGTGGGCCTTGCAACTGACAGACGCAACACCAAGTCTTAGAGCCGTTGGGATTATAAGGGGCGCATTTATGTGGTGCCTACCAAAGACGCATTCGGGAAGCGCGTTGATCAACGCTAATGCGTCATTCAATTCTTGTTGTACAATATACATACAATATACAATCAGCCGAAATAGGTGTATTCCGAGCACTGTTTTACTGGTTTCCAACAGCTACTTAACCCACTGAAATATATACTATCTGGAACGCGCGCTGCCTCTTGAGTACTGTGGGATGAGAGAGAGTTTCCTCTCTTGTCTTTGTCTGGTTAGTAGTCGAGAATGGGGAGTGTCGTGTGTTCAAAATAGTTTGCACATTTCGGCCGATTGTATATTGTATGTACATTGTATAACAAGGATTGAATTACGCGTTAGCGCTGATTAACGCGTTTCCCGAACGCATCTTTGGTAGACACCACATAGATGTGCCCCTTATAATCCTAACGATCCTGAGACTTAGTGTCGCGACCGTCAGTTCGATGTTATTGTATCTAGCGCTTAATGCTATTAATTTCAGATGAGTTATTTCGTTTCTTTTAAAGTTGTTGCAGAGATTCCGTAACCGACAGAAGATTGCATGAGAAATCTCATCGTAATACTATAGGAAAAATACTATCTAAAGAGGCACTATATTACTACTTTTCTCTTATTTATAAATCTTAGAAAGATGTGAATTTACAATGCACATGATATCGATTATTATAGAGTATATTACATAATAGCATTTTGTATATACATATACTCTACAATGATCTACAATAGTACTATACATAGATAATCACTATCAATTATTTATAACATATCTGATCCCATCTTTTACTACTAGAAAAATAAAGAGAAAAAAGAAATCATTTTTATAAATCTTTTTGCAAAATATGAAAATCCATAAAAAAAAAGAATAGTGATTTAGAAAGACATTTTTTGATTAGAATAGAAACAGATTTATGTTTTTATTTCATATTTCTGGTCCATTTGAAAGCCGCTATGGTATCATATAGATCTTCTGTTGCTTTGTCTGTATTATACTCCTCTTTCAAATAAAACATTTTAAGGTTCTCCTGCATGCAGCATTCTACGATGTTCCACTTTTCAAAAAGCTTAAAAGAATTCTTTATTGGATCGACGCATAAACTTTCTCCTATAAAAACAAAAAAATATGATATTTTGTTAATATAAAAAATATTTTAATATTTATTATAAATAAGCAAATTTAATATAAGACAAATATATTATTTTTTATACGAAAAATATTAATACATAACATTTTGTATTAGTACTTTGTACATTAATTATTACGTAGTATTAGTTTTGTATTAATTTTATTTTATAGACAGAAAGACACTTTCATGTAATACAAAACTATGACAAAAAATTTTACAATATAATTAAAAAGTTAATTTTCACACAAACTGTTATCAAACTAAATTAAAATAAATAAATAAACATGTGTGTTACAAACATGTGTATTACAAACTTTTCTTTATGCTTTACAAGACAAAATGTTAATGACTTAGAGACACATTATATGTACAGGATATCCCAAATAAGAAGATAAATAAATATAAAAAAATAAATAAATAAAATAGCCTCGTAATTAAAATGAGGTCATCGAATTTGATATTCTGATACTGAATTTGATACGAGATATGTCATATCTCATATTGAAAAATATAAGGATAAAATGTAAAATTATTCAAAAAATATTCGCTTTTCAATATTTCTTACCTCGATACTTTTATACACTATATGACCAGAAAACTCGATTTATGTTAAAAAAAAATCAATTATTCTATGTAATTAAGTATACAGGGTGTTTAACTCGTACTATACCAAAGCTAATATATAGTTAGAATACGTCGGGGTGAGTAATCGGTGTCTTTTTTTAAACAACTACGTAAAATTTCGAATTATTAAATAAAATAGATGGGCTAATCAGAGCGCGCAACATACGCAACGCGGCAGACGAAGAAATTTTCCGATTGCTCGGAAAGGAAACAGATATAAGACGTTTCATCTCTTTCTTTCGTGCACGCGTTATTCTTTTCACAGTGACCGTTACGAATATTGTGGCCCACTTCTCTGGCTTATAAGATTAGCCCGCGAGCAATCGTCCATTTTCTTCGCCGGCCGTGGCAAGCCGTATGTCGCGCGCTCTGATTAGCCCATCTATTTCATTTAATAACTCGAAATTTTATGTGATTGTTTAAAAAAAGACACCGATTCCCATTACTCACCCCATATATTCTAACTATATATTAGCTTTGGTACAGTACGAGTCGGACACTCTGTATATAAACACTCTTTAACCACTTCGCTAGCATTGGGTGGAACGAACTCAACAGTTGCACAACAATTGAGCAATTCGTCAATGTAATTGATCTAGATTTAGAATAGGGATCTAACAGTAAGAACCAATAATCGCTGATTGCTCATTGAGCGCTTTTTCCGCTGAACGCGCCTATTGACGTATTAATGTGCATATCATTTTATTTTTTTCCCGTTAGTAAGAAACTCAATACCCAGTAGTTTTTGGGATCGATGATTTCGAATTTAAACTCTAAATTTGAAAATTTAAAATGGCGGATTCAATATGGCGGATCAAAATGCAAAAAATGACTTGATTATGATGAAATATCTGGTATTTAGAAGTTTTTGGAGTCGTTGCTTTCGAATCTGAGATTAGTTTTGTCAAATTCAAGATGGCGGATCCAATATGGCGGACCAAAATGCAAAAAATGACTTGATTATGATGAAATATCTGGTATTTAGAAGTTTTTGGAGTCGTTGCTTTCGAATCTGAGATTAGTTTTGTCAAATTCAAGATGGCGGATCCAATATGGCGGACCAAATAAAAAAATGACGTTTTGGATGAAACTCGGTATTTGGAGGTTTTTTAGGGTCGCTGATTTCAAATCTGATATTAATTTGATCTTTCAAATTTTGATCTCAAATTTATATTCAGCGACTCGAAAAGTATTTTAGTACTGACTTTTATAAAAATCAAACAACATTTAGATCTTGCCATTTTTGAGTCGGTTGATGCTCATTTTCTCTGCTAATGTAGTGGTTAAGAAATAATCTAGAAATGCACAGAGAACGAATTATAAGAGCTTAATCGCGGGTGTTTGACCGCTAATTATACACTGCTGTTTATAGAAATTGCAACACTATGAAGAACATGTCGCATTGGCGTGAAATTTCTTTAATGAGTAGGCCACCATGGGAGATTCAAATGATTACAACTTCAGACCATATGCATACGTGATGCGCGCGCAACGTTATTATACCATCACGTAAGGGATATAAAGTATTGGCACAAAGTGTGCGTTTTCAAACTATCTATTAATAAATTCGATCAGTATATTGTTTCTAAAACATAAACATGCCACGTCGCAGAACTAGAGAACATTATGAACAAATGACGGAGTTTAAAAGAGGAAGAATCGTCGGGCTCAGAGAAGTTAATTTTTCATATCGCGATATTGCTATACGCGTTGGACAAAACGCCAGTACTGTCATGCGTATATGACGTCAATGGAGCGAAGAAGATACTACACGTCGTCGTCAAGGGTCTGGAGCGCAAACTTGCACGGCCGAACGAGAAAACAGGTACCTAATTTGTATAATATTGACAGATCGTACAACGACTGGCGCAACAATGGAGATTGGTAATACGTCTGAAGATGTTCGCAAGCACTGTTCATCGCCGATTATTGCAAAGAGGGCTAATAGCTCGCTGTCCATTGCTACAACTTCTCTTGACTCTGCACCATAGACGTCAGCGGCTGCAATGGTGTCAAGAACGACAGCACTGGATTGCTGAATGGGAGCGAGTCGTGTTTTCGGATGAGTCAAGATTCAATTTTATACATCACAACGGCCGAATACTTATTCGCAGATGTCGTGAACAACGGCACTCAGAAGATTGCATTTTGTAACGTCATACCGGTCCTACACCAAGCGTGATGGTTTGGGGCGCTATTGCTTTTAATGCACGTTCTCGCCTTTTATGTATTGCTAGTACATTGAACAGTTAACGATATGTCACTGACGTCGTGGAAGCTGCTACCTTTCGGACGATCTCTGGCTATCTATCAACAGGACAATACCCGACCTTATGTTGCCCGTAATGTTCAACATATCTTCTGCAAGCAACACGTCGCATTTCTTCCTTGGCCTGCTCGTTCGCTAGATCTATCGCCAATTGAAAATGTGTGGAATACGATGACATATCGACTGGCTCATCTACCCTTACCGCCTGCTACCACTAACGACTTGTGGATGCGTCTTGAAGCAGCGTAGACGATTATTCCATAAACGACCATACAAAATCTCTTTCAATCGATGCCATGTTGTGTACAGTGTGTTATCACTGTTCGTAGTGGATTAACAAATTATTAATTTTTTAATCCTCCTCATCACATACAAGTCTGAAATTGTAATCATTTATACCTTGTCCTATTAGATCTCTCACATAAATTTCACTATTATGACAAGTTTTTCTTGGTGTTGCAATTTCTATGAACAGCAGTGTATATACAAAAGTTGAGGCATTATTTTTCATAACACAAATAAGAAACCTAATTAATGAATTAATTATTAGGTGGTTGCATATGAAACCGCCCATTTTTGAGCGAAAGAAAACAGTGGTTTGGTAGCAAATCGATGAACTGGTTTATTTAAAATATTGCCCATCGGAATCTTAGTCATCTTTTGGCCAACAATGAAATTCCAGGAAGAATTCGGGTTCTTTGGAGGCAATCCAGACATCCAGCCATTTTTTGACTCCGTATGAGGTGAAGTGCTGTGCCGTAAGCGTTGACTGCATCGACCGGAACAAATAGTAATCGGAGGGAGCGATATCTGGGGAATATGGCAGGTGGGGTAGGATTCCCCAATTCACTCCTTCTAAGTACTTCTTGACTGGTTGAGCAACGTGCAGCCTGGTGTTGTCGTGCTGCAAAATCAACTTGTCGTGGCGATTCTCCCATTCTGGCTTTTTCTTGTGCAAAGCTCGTTTCAAACGGATCAGTTGCAGTCGATAACGATCCCCAGTGATGGCTTGAGTCTTCGTCCAATAATGCGTCCAATTCCGTATCCTCAAATTTTTTGGGTGGTTTGCCGCGGTCCTTGTCCTTAGACAATTGTTGTCCATAGAAATTACCACTTTGGAAGCGGCGAAATCACTCTTTGCACGTTGTACTCGATGGAGCATGTTCAGCACTTCCTCTAGCGATGCGTTTCCACGGGCGATTTCTTTGCCAGGAAATAAAGGAGCATAACTTCCTGCAAATGTGACTTATTTACAGTGTTGTAACGTACCTAGATACATGTATCTTTTTGAAGTATCTAGATACTTTTTGTGTATCTATATCTATATTTAGTTATATTTTTCATTTAAAAATCTGTATCTGTATCTAGTTACATTTTATTTCGTATCTGTATCTAAATTTATCATTTTAGATACAGATACGAAATAAAATGCAATTTTGGTAATTTTTATATAATTGTTACTTTTTCATAAGAGACAAAGTTGTTTCCATGGTGTAAGAATATAAGGTGATGCATTCCGGTGGATGCGCAGTAACTACCAATCAGAAAGTTGTCACAAATGCGAAAAACCCAATGGCTCTCATCAAACGTAACGTTAACATAGTATATTTTGTGGTAACTTTGTGATTCTACTCCCACTTTCATGATAAGCAATGAAACACCTTGGCCGCGTTCCGTTTCACGTATATGCGTGCATTTATCTATAGTTTACGTCACGTATACTGTAGGGAATGCGCGTATAATGTGTAAACGGAACGTAACTATTATATTCTTACACCATGGTTGCTTTATTGAATGCGTTCAGCGAACTCAATAGTTCGCAATAGTAGCGTAATTCGTCAATGAAATTATAGGTTTAGAGATCTAACAGTAAGAACCAGTAATCGCTGATTGCTCACTGAGCGTTTTTTCCGCTGGACGCGCCCATTGGGTGCATTCAGTACTACAATCGCTCACTGAGCGCTCAGTGAGCTCTTGTATCCCATCGGCATATTCTTTTAGATCTAAAAATATGTACTAATGAAATGTAAGAGCTTACTGAGCGCTCCATAATCGAAGTATCTGAAAAGTATCTGAAGAGATTTAGATATATTCTAGAATTTAGATTTAGATTTAGATTTAGATATATTCTAGAAGAGATTTAGATATATTCTCAAAGTACCTGTATCTACACCTAGTTATTCATATGAAATTCATATCTGTATCTTCATCTAGCTACACTTTTCTTATTGTATCTGTATCTATATCTAGCTACTTTAAAACATGTATCTGTTACAACACTGCTTATTTGGAACAAAACTTGCCATTGTAAACACAATCAAATAGATGATGTTAACACGTGGCACAAATGTCACCTATGGCGGGACTCTGTAGACCTGTCATTATGTGTATTGCTTCCATTCGAAGAAATAGTGTACCTAACGTCATCTATTGCCAACGGGCGATTTCATATGCAACCACCTAATAATATTCGTCTGAAAATTAGGAAAAAGAGAATTTAAAACCGTATTAATTGGAAATAAAAAGATAGTTTGTGCAAGAAAGATTGATTCTTCGCGTACGTTTGAAATCACCGAAGAAAATTTCGACGCATGCATTTGACTTGCAACAAAACAATTTAATCCTTCTGTAATAATAAATATATAATTAACAGAGTCATACCACAAAAAACCGCGATTAGACTCATATATATCTCACGAGGACGTAGAAAAGATTGAGATGAACACAAAAGTCTCATATCATTTTGCGATTTCGCAATAATAGTCGAGATATTAATTGAAGATTGGTAAATGATCACGCGCGATATGGTAAATGAGCTGCAGTGGCACCGTCTGCCGTTGTATACTTATACATTAAGTCAAACTGAACAAAAAAGTCCTTTACCATTTTGCAAATGACTACATAGATTTTTAGATATTAATAAAAGAAAATTTGTGCATTGTGGTACATAATCATGTAACAATTTTCTTTAATTAATATCTAAAAATCTATGTGGTTATTTTCAAAATGGTAGAGGACTTTTTTGTTCAGTTTGACTTAATGTATAAATATACAACGGCAGACGGTATCACTGCTCATCTACCATATCGCGCGTGATCATTCATCAATCTTCAATTAATATCTCGACTATTATTGCGAATATCGCAAAATGATATGGGACTTTTGTGTTCATCTCAATCTTCTCTACGTCCTCACGAGAGATTGTGAAGGTGATCTGAGACACCCTGTATATAGTTCATTCTCTTTATGCATTTTAAATTATTTTATTAAAAAAATTCAAGATAATTTTAATAAGGATACATGCAGAGTTACATATATTTCATAGTCTATTGTCTCCCTCAATAAATAAACAACTTTTGTCAAACATTTTTTTATGAAATAATTTTGTTCTTGAAATATTTGATAAATAAAAAAAATATTTTATTTTCTCATTTATGTGTGTGGTAGTGAAATACATTTTTATATATTATCACCGTTAAAAAAAAAGATCAAACTCTTAAAATATATTTCATTTTAATTAAGATTGAAATTTCATTGGATTGCAACTCACCGTAACTGATTATACCACGATCTAAATTTGTTTTGATCTCGTTCAATACTTCTTGTACTAAATCTCGTTCACAGAGTGAGTGACCGACCAACTTCCTTAAATTAAAGGCACTGCATATGTACGTATCGATTAATGATCGTAATATCGTATGCAAAAATTCCATGTGCGTGGAATGTTCCGGCATTAAACTCAGCTAAAAATAATATAAAATGCATGAATATGAAATATAATTATATTATTATTATCAGAAATACACAACTATAAAATGATCTTATTCATTTTTTTTTATATGAAAAAATATTAATACATAACATTTTGTATTAGTATTTTGTACATTAATTATTACGTAGTATTAGTTTTTTATTAATGATAATGTGTTCATATTTTTTCGTTTGTATGTTTTCGTACAAAAAATAAACTTGTGTTTATAAGAAACATTAGGATAAACTTACTTTATATTGCGTTGTTTCAATTGCCTTTTTCGTCAGGAACTCCTCGCACCAAGGATCGATATCATCAAAAAAGAGTTTTTTTGATAATTTTCGGGTCGCCAGTCTTTCATGATAAACGTTCTGTATAAAAACAGTTATTTTTTGTATTTATTTAAGCAAAAAATCCTTGGTTTGTTGAAATGTCATACCTCCTCCTTAGTGATAAGCCCTGTTTCTGATATCTTTTCTATCGTTTCAAAAATCACCTTTGTTAATTCCTGACATGGCTTACAAAAAATAAATTCATACTTCAGAATGTCGCATAATTTGAGCGCTCGTTCGATCAAATTTTGTTCATACACTGTAATATTGTTTTCGGCAATTGCGACAGGATCGTTAATTTGAGATTGCAATTCAGCATACAAAGCAGTTACTGCAAAATATAATATAGAATGCGTTACAAAATTGCAATAGAAAACACACGCTGATTGTTGGTTACGCCTTACTTATTATGCTATCCATAACATAGTGTACCAATATGGTATTGCTGTAGTAGGAGAGCTCTATTACGTTCGGTACAATTGATACGGGACGGATTGCGGTGACAACGATAGATTTGATAGATTGATTGTCGACGTCAGTAATCTCCTGTCGCTGTTGTGTTACTAAACCAGGACCCAAGATATCCAGCTGTACATTATGAAAAATCATCTCTTCTTAATAAACTTTATTTGTTTTATTTGTTTCTTACTGAATACTAACCGCATGTTTAATGATATCAATGCTCTCCCCACAAAACGCTACATCATTCTTTATTGATAACTCCTTTTGTATCAAATCAAACGCCTGGACTAATTTATCTAACGTACAACCGTCTCTAAACTTATTTAATAGTAAAAATGCAACAACGTTGGTCGACATAATAGGTGTGGATTTAGAAGAATCTGAAAGTGATTACAACGGGCATTAGATAATTAAATGCAATAAAAACTAATTCGGGGATACTGATTACTGATCTGGATGATTTCCGGAGCATCAAGTTTTGACTGCAGATTCTGCATCTACAAGCGATTATAAACAAAAGTTAAAGAGTGATAAAAGTGGCTATCTCCTTTACTTTACAAGATATAGAGGTTTTTAGTTGGAATTTTCAAAATCAACATAAATATATTTTTATTAGTTTTAATTATTTTCGATTTTTAATATAGAAGAAAGAACATCAGAGGGGGTACAGGAGGCAAAGCCCCCTCGGTAGTACAAAAATAACATTTATAAAAAGAAAAATTAAATTCTATAGCATTTCAAACACATACAATGCTTTTGAGAGGTATTCATAATAAGTCTTACTTTACATAGACGCTATGCTAATTTTTTTAATATTCATTTTTATACCTAGTAAGCAATCTGTGCGCAGACTGGCGTCCGATTGGCAACAGGATCTGTCGACTGTCCATAGTCATCTGCGTTCCCAATCTGCCGTCAGACTGCTGACAGAGTTTGCTAATAGGCTTTGACATCAGATTGGCGGCAAATTGCGCGCAGAACCTGCCGACAGACTCTGACGACAGATTGCGCACAAATTGCGTGTAGATCCTGTCGTTTCGTAGGTTCATCAATTAAATTTTTGGTAGAAAATTTTCTCATAATTTTTCATAATTACTCATAGAATAAGCGCTTTCTCCTAAATACTCATAAATACTCATAAAATATAATGAAAAAAGTTTTTCTATATGATTTTTTCATAATTTTTAAGATTTTCTCTGGTGAGATTCGAACTTGAACCGAAGATATCTTTTAGATAATCGTCCGTCGCCTTAGACACTACGTCAATTTCTCACTTGATAAAAAGTACTTTATATTGTCCACTTAAAGTTTAAGAAAGAAAAATCTTAGAGTTTGTTCGCCTTTTAAACCGCAAAATATAGACGAAACCGTTTAGCGTATAAATAATGTAAGAGAGACCGGCACGATAATTCGAAATTAATTTTCTACCAAGGACTGTATAGAAAATTACTGCAATAAAACAGCAGATAATGACATTTTTCCATCATGATAATAAAATACTGCGCTTTTACATATGCGAATTAATTTGTTTGATCGTCCAGTTCAGGTTGTATTAAATTTTATCAAAATCGAAGCATATATTTTCAAATAAACCATCACAAAAATTCTGTAAAAGTTATTTACATGGCGAGACTGATATTTTATTCGGTGCTGCTGCCTTCAGTACTTATTGCATGACGGTTAAATCGTTCAGATTTAATGACACAATAACATTAAAAAAAAATAATAATATGAGAAATTGTATGAAAAATTATGAGAACAATTTTTACCAGGGATGGTATATGTACGTCTTTAAATGGCCATTTAACCGTTGTACTATTTTATACTTATACTTGTTATTTCTCTATTATTGTTGCTTTTTTATAAGAAATGTGTAATACAATTTTAAAAAATAAAAATTGTTTTTATTGCGTATATGTGTACAATTATTGCACAATATAATCATCTTGACTCCTCTCGAAGTTTTACATGGTGTGTATGTGAAACTGCCCCATTTAATAGCGTATATATGGCCCTTGATAGAATTAAATTAATTAGCCTATCTAGGAAGCAGAATCTGCGCGCAATCTGTCGTCAGTCTGTCGTCAGTCTGTCGTCAGAGTCTGTCGATAGGCTCTGCGCGCAGTCTGTCACCAATCTGTCGTCAGAACAGATTCTGTGTGCAATCTGTTGCCATTCTGTCTATAGACACTGTTGACAGACTGTGCAAAATCTGTTCGCGCAGGTTTGGCTATCTGAGTATTGTAGGCTCATCAATTTAGTAAGGCGAAAATTTAGAATAGAAAGATAGATATATTTATGATTCATTCTATCTTGCATAAGGGCTTCGCTAATCTTTTCAGTATACATTTTTAGTATATTGTAAACTCATTCAATCAATTTAGTAAGGCGAAGATTTAGAATTATTATTTTTGCCAAAATTTACACACACACACACACACACACACACACACACACACACACATATATATATATATATATATATATATATATATATATATTATACATTCTTACATATAGCTGGGAGTCTGGAGTCTGTAAATACTGCAGGAGTGACGAATTGTGGGATCCTTATCCGTGTCATAACAAACGTACGTACATACACGCATATTCACACATACTCTTATACACTTACATACTTATATTTACACATACAAAATGCGAAGCAGGCTATACCTCCACGTGGTGCATTCTGGATAACGCGAAAATAGTCTGCAAATAATACGTCGTTGATTTCTAAATTTACAACTAAAAACCTCTATATCTCCTAAAATAAAGCAGATAGCCACTTTCATCACCTTTTCACTTTTCTTTATAATCGTTTATAGATGCAGAATCTGCTGTCAAAACTTGGCGCTCCGGAAATCGTAGTCTTGCCACTGCTAATTCGTTAAAAATTATTTGACGTAAGAAAGATCTAGTAACCTTCAATAATCAAGTCTTTATGTATGAATTAAATAGAGAGTAATCTGTCCACTAGCAAAAAGAAATCTAAGAGCGACCACCGGGCGAAACATGTTTATCCTGATGTGCTCCTTGACAAAACGGACATCAATTACGTCGATTACACGCTCGGTATCCAGTCAAAACCACATGTTGATTCAAGGTTGATTCGACGTCAATGAGGATTGAATCAACATTGACTCAACGGCTAATCGATCATTTCGACGTCGAATCAACCTTGAATCAACGTTATAGTTCTGACTGGGGTAACGATATATAGTTCGTATCTGTGATATGATTTATATCCGAACTAGTGACAACTACTGACCAAACTGTCTAAACGCGCCGTGTTAGATTTAGCTAATCTTTATATATGTTGTAGTAATCCTATTCCTGTAAACACAGCTTGTATGATTGTTGCCAATGAGTGCTAGTTTACGAGAAATCGAAGTTGAAAGTTTGCCGTGCGGCTAAAGAATCGCTTAAATAGGAGCGAAATTCAAACGCCAGGGCTGCGTTCAGATTCCTCATCCGGGTGCACTCTATTACTAGAAACACTATAGTATATGTTACATATACTATAGCACTTCTAGTAATAGAATACACTCGAGTAGGGAATCTGAACATAGCCCAGCGTGGCACAGCGAGTGGGGAGTGCGACTAGAACGCCCGAGATCATGCGTTCGATTCCGGCTTGCTCTATTTTTTTAATTTTTCTGAAATATAAAATAAAATAAATTATTAATATATGAATTAGTTAACTATCATCCCAGTATTATTATCACTCGCATTTTTTAAACAGAATTGTACGAAAAGTAATGAGATACGCCTATCAACGTGTGACAATGCACTCTGGCATCGTCATTACCGGCCTGACCGACAAAGTTATTTTTATTTGTTAAACACCCGACCAGTCAGGCTGTACACCGGCGCGTTGCGCCACTTAAACGCCGCAAGGCCTATTACAATAACGCGTAAATAAAGGACGCGCTACGTACGAGCGTGCGATATCGATCACGCGTCGAATCTAAACACGATCGATTAAGAGCGCGCGCCGCTATCATGCGACCGATTACGCACGCAAAAAGCGAAGAGAAACAAAGTGGAGCAAATGTAAAACCCACGACTCCAAAATCATCGAAACTAGACCGATCCGGACCGTCTACCGAATTCGATGCTGTAAAGCGGAGAGCAAGGATTACGACCGACTCGTTTCTGCCATCCGCACCTATCCGATCTCCGATCCTTACGAGTAAGACTCGAGGCCAGTATGTTAGCTGCGCCCTGTCGAGCTTTTTCGATCCTTATTTATCGCGTCTTCACTATCGGGAACGGGCGCGACTACACCGACACATTGGGTGCGTTCAGCAGATCCTAACAGTTGCAAAGCGGTTGAGCGAATGATACGTAGCGCTTAGTGATGAAAATCGTGTCTGCTGAACGGGCTGAACACGGTTTATCTCACATCTCGTCACGTGACTTCAGTGTATCTCGTCACGTGACCGCAACTTATTTGGAATATGACAGAGGTTAGATTCGATTGGTACAGCTGATAGACTTTCGAGGAAAGAGGATACGGAAAAAGCCGGTATTTCGGAAGTTATTCAAGTTAAGCAGCTAGAGATACAAGATTTCTATATGCTCGTTACATCGCTGGCCCTCTTTTCTATTATATTGGCATATTTTTACTTGTGTGACAGGTAATTGCTAGATGCAAGATTTACATATCACAATTTACGTATCACAATTTTTTAAGCTCATTTTAAAAAATATACTATAATACACGATTTTAATAGTGTTTACTTCTTTCTTCTCTCATGTGCGCTGCCATCTTGTTTCGCAACATGTTGCGCGTAGGTAGCGGAGAAAAAGTTTAATGGGAAAAATGGCGTCCGCTCCCGGAACATGTTGAGTAGCGGTAACTGAGCGAAGTGCGTTCAGCAGACATCTACACAACAGTTGTACAACAGTTGCGTCTGCTGAACGCGCCCATTGGCTATTCGCTCACGATCCCGATAGCCACGAACCGGTTGCGCTATTACTTGCGCTTCCGCGCCGCTGATCCTCGCGATCACAAATACGCACGTCGTGCTGCGACACGAGCATACCGCCGCCGACATCGCTCAGTCCCCGCGACCATCTGACCAACCGACTCGCGAATCGCGAACGCTGAACCGCGGCACGCGACTGCCCGCCGAATCTCCGAAACTTGTGTAGCGATCGCGTTACACGATCCGTCTACCGTCTTACTTGTCGCAGCCTGTCGAAACCGCGACCCGATAACTGGCGCCATCTCTCAGAAGATCTACATACTCGTTCTCACTTACTCTGTACAAAGGACTAATAAAGTATCTTGTTATTTTTATTTGTTTAACAACGCGTCTTATGTCAGGTACTTAGCGAACCCGGACTCCGGCAAGCGAAGAATCCTACGGCATATCCGACAACTGACTAACGGAGTTCGGTTGTTACAAACGAATAAATAAGTTATTCTTATAAAGTTCGGGAAGGGATTCCAACATTACGTTACTAGTCATATTACTTTGGAATGTTTGCCTGATGAAGTTTTAAGATTTGTGTCCTGTAGGAATGGCCTAATAGTGGGTATCGTTTTTGCTACCTGCGGAACCGCTTTTTTCACGTTCATTGATATTTCATAAATATTTTTGTGACCTTAGATTTAATAGATCATAAATATTTTTATTATAAATATTATAAATTTATTTATTAAAATATATACATTTATATATTTTTTCCTTTTCCTGAATTTTTCTTAAATTTCTCACTTTATTGTTTCACACGCTACTTAATTTAATTTAAATTGTAGCTCAAAAAATTTGCTTACCATGCTAGGATTCGAACTTGAGACCTCTAACTTCTTGAATCGTCCATCTTACCTACTGCGCCATTGTTACTTTGACTGAGAGCTTTATATTATATACATATGATATATCAATGTTCGAAAACAAGTGATTTATTTAAAAGAAGAGAATAGATCCTTTTATATATAAAAAATATGTTTAAAAAGTATGTAAAAAGTATATATTTATACTTTCTACATTTTATAAGTATGTAAAAATATCTACTTGTTTTAAAAGTAAGTAAAGTACAAATTAATCATTTTGTAAATTTAAATAAATTGTTTTCTGATAATAAAAGTAACTAATTTAAAATACAAAAAAGATATTTTTAATATTAAAAAATAATTTATTTAAACTTATAAAATAATTTACTTGTATTTCATTTACTTCTAAAACAAGCAAATATTTATTTAAACACAATTTTTACATTAAAAAAAAACTTATTTTCTTCTTGTAAAGACAACATTTGCTTATTCTTATACAGAGTGTCCCAAACTATCTTTATCACATTAAATGAAAATGTAGAACGGATTGAAGTAAAAGTCCCATACCGTTTTGCGATATTCGCAATAATAACCGAGAAATTAATTGTAAAAGATTAAGGAAAAACGCACGCTGACTGGTTGAGGGAGGAGCACTTGCAACCCAGTAATATAGCAGGCAGATATAAGCGCGCGTCTTATGTCGCTCTGATCCTACGTCTTGCCGTACCGCGCCGAGGCGAGATGTAGGAGTGCAGTGATATACGTATAGGCAATGGTGCGTTGTTTTTCAAATCACCATGCGCCGACATCCGTGCGCTATATTAATTAGGCCACAAGCGTTCTACTTTCAACCATTCAGCGTGCGTTTTTCCTTAATCTTTTACAATTAATTTCTTGGTTATTATTGCGAATATCGCAAAACGGTATGGAACTTTTATGTTTACCTCAATCCGTTTTACATTCCCACTTAATGTGATAAAAAGAGTTTGTATATATAAATGTTTTAAATCAAAGAAATCATTTTTTATCTATTAGGTGGTAAACTAGTTCCTGCGGCTCACAGTTAGATGACGTTAGTTGTAGATGTAATTTATTTTGACATCTGAAACTAGCTACATTTTAGAAGTTAGACATTTGTCAATAAAATTCAGTGCGAAGAGATTCATTTAAGCGAGCAGTGCTATTTTTTCTTTTGATTAAATATGGAACGTGATAAGTTGTTTTTTCGACATGTGCTGCTTCATTACTTTGACTTGAAAAAAACTGCAGCTGCAGCTCATAAATTGCTTTTCGAAGCTTATAGCAATTATGCTCCATCGGAAAGAACATGCCAAGTATGGTTTCAGCGATTTAAGAGTGGTGATTTTGATGTCAATGATAAAGAACGCTCAGGCCAACCGAAAAAGTTTGAAGACACCGATTTGCAGGCATTATTGGACGAAAACTCTACTCAAACGCTCCAAGAATTGTCTGCAGCATTAAATGTTACTCCGATGGCTGTTTCCAAACGTCTACATGCAATGGGAAAAATTCAAAAGGAGGGAAAATGGGTACCACACGAATTAACCGCAAATGCCATTGCGAATCGCTTAAACATCTCTATTTCTCTGCTCGCCAGGCAGAAAAAGAAGAGTTTTTTGTGGCGCATAGTGACTGGCGATGAAAAATGGATATACTTCGATAATCCTAAACGAAGAAAATCATGGGTAGACCCTGGCCAACCATCGACATCCACACCAAAGAGAAATATTCATGGCCACAAAGCAATGCTTTGCATTTGGTGGGATATGCACGGCGTCGTTTATTATGAGCTACTCAGACCGAACGAAAGTATCACGGGGGATCGATATCAATCACAATTAAACCGTCTGAATGAAGCATTGTTGAAAAAAAGGCCAGCAGTAAGCAGCAATCGACGTAAAGTCATGCTTTTGCACGACAACGCTCGACCACACGTTGCCAAAGCCGTCAAAGAAACACTGATGCAGCTCGAGTGGGAAGTTCTCCCGCACCCAGCGTATTCACCAGACTTAGCTCCTTCGGACTATTACTTGTTCCGGTCGATGCAGCACGGCTTGGTGGATACACACTTCAGAAATTACGAGGATGTGCGAAAATGGATCGACGAATGGATTGCATCAAAAGACCAATCGTTCTATCGTCGCGGAATCTACGCGTTGCCCGAAAGATGGGAAAAATGTATAGCTAGCGAAGGAAAATACTTCGATTAATGTATTTTTTGCTTTTGATGTCGAAATAAATGAATTTTTTAAACAAAAAACCGCAAAAACTAAGTTTACCACCTAATAGAAATTCATAATTTTATAACTCATTTTACAAATTAAAAAAAATATTGGGAGTACAAATAAGTCTCCGCCGTTTGACAAAAGATGGCCCCACCAGTAAGTTATGGTTGAAATTGTCAGATGTAAAACGTCACATCGTAAGATTGGACATCTGGCAACACCATAACCTTGAAATATTAGCGATTTTGTATCAGCATCACATAATTTTTTTCGTGCGAAAATGTCGAGTTTCGAGCCGAATAAGCGTCATTTACGGGAACTTTTGATTTACATCTTTAATTTGAAAAAATCTACAGCTGAGGCGCATCGATTGTTTGTAGAAGCATATGGTGAGGCTGCATTAAGTGAGAGAAGTTGTCGTGAGTGGTTTCAAAAGTTTAAGAACGGTGAGTTTAACGTCGAAGACAAAGAACTTAGCGGGAGGCCGAAAGTGTACGAAAACGCGGAATTGGAAGCATTATTAGAGGAAGATTCGTGCCAAACGCAAGAAGAACTTGCACTTACATTAGGAGTGACTCAACAAGCAATTTCACATCGTTTAAAATCGTTGGGAATGATTCAAAAGCAAGGAAATTGGGTTGCATATGAACTGAAGCCGAGAAACGTTGAACGCCGATTTTGCACATGTGAAATGCTGCTTGCCAGGCATAAACGAAAGGGTTTTTTGCATCGTATAGTCACTGATGATGAAAAATGGATCCACTACGATAACCCAAAGAAAAGGAAATCATGGGAACCACGTGGCCATGCTTCAATATCGACAGCCAAGCCGAATATTCATGGAAAAAAACTCATATTGTGTATTTGGTGGGATCAGCTTGGTGTCGTGTATTATGAGTTGCTCAAACCGAACGAAACCATTACTGGGGAACACAATTGATGAGATTGAGCCGAGCACTCAAGGAAAAACGCGCCCACTACTACTCCAGACACGACAAAATTATTCTCCTGCATAATAATGCTCGTCCACATGTTGCGGCGCCGGTCAAAACCTACTTGGAAACACTCAATTGGGAAGTTTTACTCCACCCGCCGTATTCACCAGACATTGCTCCCTCTGACTATCACTTGTTTCGATCGATGACGCACGGCCTGTCTGAGCAGCACTTCACATCATATGAAGATACCAAAAATTTGGTCGATTCGTGGATAGCCTCAAAAGATGAAGTGTTCTTCCGACGCGGTATCCGTATGTTGCCAGAAAGATGGGAAAAAGTAGTGGCTAGCGATGGACAATACTTTGAATAAAACATAAGGTACCGTTCTTTCACAATAAATGCCCAATTTTTGATAAAAAAACGGCGGAGACTTATTTGTACTCCCAATACATTTATATTTTGTCTAACTTTCGTCTCACAAGGGAATTGTTTAAACGCCCCGCGTTAGATTTGGTTAATCTTTATACTCTGATGAAAATTTCCCCCAGAAATTGACTAAAATTAAAGATTACCTCGGGTTTGCATGAAAATTGGTACCTAGGTGTTTCGGACGGCAGCTGGATGTCCGTGCGGAGCGGGTTACGGCGGGTGGCCGAGTCCCAGGCGCCGCTCAACTCGCGGTCGCCGGCCTCCCGCCGCCAGTGCGCGCTGTCGCCGCGACGCGGCGAGCGCGTCAGCCGAAGCCGCTTCTCGCGGTTAATTATCGCTTGGGCGCCTATATAAGGTGCCGTGCGAGACAACTCCAAGCGTTTTGATTGCGATCACGCATCTGGTCATTGCTTTGTCAAGGTATTTGACAAAGCTTTTGAGTTCTAGCTAGCTTCCTTTTGCCTTCTTGAGTGCGCAAGCACGTGGGGCACTTGCCTCGCCAGAGGTATACTTGCATCTCGACATCGAGCTTCGCTGCCTTTAGAGTGTCGTAGACACGTTGGCATTTGTGTTTACTCAACTCTCCGCAGCCTTTAGAGTGCGTTTGCACGTTGGGCTATTCGTCTCTAGAGTGTCCGAGAACACGTAGGCATTTAGGTGACGAAGTGTTTAAGTAACTCCATAGATCGCCACCTTCTGAATACGATCAAGGATTGAGAGAAGGCTTCGCGCGATCACTCCGGATTACTTTGATGTATCCACCGCGGTGGACCTCTCTCTTCGCAACATCTCCGGTATTGTCTATACCGGGTATTCGTGCCGACAGCACTTATTACTGTCGAACTTACGACTCCGCGCGAGTCGTCACTGTCATCAAGGACTCTACTGCCAGGGCCGCAGCTCTCCCGTGAGCCACGCTCACTATTACTCCACTGCCAGGGGCGCAGAGCTCACGTGAACCAAGTTCACTGGTATCAGTCTACTTACGACTTAATAGATCGTCGCATTCGCGACTTTATATGCGAGAAATATTCGCTTCTCGTCTCGACGAGACTTAGCATTCGTCACGCACGCGGTGTTATCAACGCACATCTACAGTTACGTGTACGGTCACGTCAGATCACGACTCGGCCGCGTACGCGATTCAGAGGGTGCGTTCCGTTTCCACGTATAATGCGCATGAAGCGCAGCGTTAGAGTGACAGAAATACGAAAGTAAGATAAAATGAGAGGGAGAGCACTCGGGTGAGGTTCTCGAACCTAGGTTAGGTTAGTTCTCGAATGCATGAACTGCATCAGCTCCGAGGTAGTGCAGTCTATGCGATCTCATGCGTTGGAGAACTAACCTAACCTAGGTTCGATAACCTCACCCGAGAGCTCTCCCTCTCTTTTTATCTCACTCTCGTATCTCTGTCGCTCTAACGCTGCGTTTCATGCGCATCATGCGTGGAAACGGAACGCACCCAGAGTTACATTCGCATTTGGGCTCTCACTACGAGACATCGCATTCGCCGCGTGTGCGACGGTTCAGGCAAGCAACGATCGCCAATCTAACACCCCAGATTCAGCTTCTGTTGCTCCCTCGCCGATCTGAACTGAATCTTGTTCGGACTTGATTCCGACACTCACCAGGAAGACGGATAAGCGTCTCCACACTCTGAGTGATTATTATCCTCCGAAAGGGGGAATCCTTCCCAGCGCGGAGGCGCCGGGCAATTCCACGCGTGTCCTTCACTGGGCCACGCCGTACTCTTATACACAAGAGCACTCTCGTACTTTCCCCACATCATCTTACGGGGCTCCTGGATAGGAGAGCACGCACTTATAATTGTGCAGTTGACGATAACAGTCGACGAACGTTCGACGGCATCTGAACTAGCCGCTCACCGCCTAAGGCTGTTCGAAAGGGAGCGGTGCATTTGGACACAGCCAATCACAACACCGTATGATTAGAGACATTTGTAAGGTCCCTTGGAACAGCGACTTGTGATTGGACTGTGTCCAATTGCCCCGTGTCCAACTGATATACACCCGTTCGAAACACTAGGTATTTTTGGAATTGCTGATACCAAACTCAATATTAAAAGTATAAAATTTAAAATGGCGAATAAAATGGTTTATAAATTTTGACGAATAATTGTGATAGTTAATGTATAAATGTCCTCCACAGACTTCTATATATAAACTAGACTGCTAATATAGTATTTAGCGAGTGAGTGGAAAAATATCGGGCGGCCATCTTTGAAAGGACCGTATCATATACGAATAGTAATGACACGCACTATTGCTTCCTCCCACTCACGCATTGCCACTCAAGTCACGTATGTGAGGTCCTTTCAAAGATGACAGACGGTATTTTTCCGATCAAACAATCCAATCAAACTATACCTATTTAGCAGTCTAGATATTATATAGAAGTCTGTGGTGTCCTTAGAATTAAAGGTTAGGTTACCAAATTTGTAATGTAAACATGGTGGAAGTAACAAAGTGTGCTCGTTTTTCGGACGCATTTTGTCACGGCTGCGCAGTGACTGAGATCCGTCATCTTGCAATCACAGATAATAACGCGTTTGTGTGTGTAAAGAGGAAGCATCATGAGATATAATGTTTATCAATGTTTATCGACAAGACTCGGGAAAAAATACAAAATATTAAGATTCCACGAGAAGTATTGTTATGCTTAGTTCGTACTCGTACTTGCATTCGAATTAGAAATATCAATAAACAAATTTCTTCAAAAAACCAAAGAGTAAAACATAACAAAAAAATGTTCAAATTTACAAACCGTAAAGTTACTACATTTTTAATGTAAATTTCATTTTTATTTATTATTTGTTATTGTACTAAATGTATGTTTTACTAATTAATTAATGTTAACATTTATTCATTGTTATACAAAGTATATTTATTCTAATTGTATTTCTTTGTTCGTGTTTTAAAGTTGAGTTTAAAAAAGAATATATATTTATATTTTGGGTAATTATCGACTATAACGGACCCACCTCTAATGACCTTGACCTTGTTGAAAATGTTGAATTGCAATAATGTCAATATTACAGTAACATTGAGAAACATTTAACCTTGCACAAACCTTGATGTAATGTAAAAATGTCCACTTAAAAGTTTTCCGCGTAGCTATCATAGAAAAAATTAATTTTCCTAATTTTCTCATGTCTGATAAACTACTAGGAACCGTAGATTGTCAAATACACTCTAAAACTTTCGCGAAAAACTTCCTCGATAATCTCGAATCCGAAGCGATATGCCTGCCATCCATGTCCTGACTGATCGAGCGACACGCGGTGATTCCAATGACGATGTTCTTACAATTTATGCTTATATAATGTATACTTATAGTGTTCACAGTATATTATAACGTACATAATAAATACGCGCGTTGATTCGCCTATCTATTTTATTTAATATCTCTAAAGTTTATGTAGTTATTTGCAAAATGACTTCGATCATTCCTTTCATTTTAATGTTTTTTATGAATTTTTATTATCGGTACAGCTTGCGTTAGAGTCTATATAATAGAGAATATTATAAAATAAAAGAATATTCAGAGTTTGCGCAAAATTGATTAAACGCATTTAAATTTTACATATAAACAATAAGAAAAATATATATGATTATGGTATATTGTAATATAATATGTATAATACATATATATTAATATAATAAAATTTAATAATAATTTACTTTATTATCATTATTATACAATAACAAATTTTTCATTAATATTATCAATAATATAATTTTCAATGCTCTTCAAATATTGTTGCAACATTGCAAAATATTGTACTTTTTGTTCAATATATATATCGATAATTACCCAAAATATAAATATATATTTTCTTTTAAACTCAACTTTAAAACACGAACAAAGAAATATAATTAGAATATATTTTGTATAACAATAAATAAATGTTAATTAATTAGTTAATTAATTAACTAATTAATTAGTTAATTAATTAATTAGTAAAACATACATTTAGTACAATAACGAATAATAAGTAAAAATAAAATTTACATTCAAAATATAGTAACTTTACGGTTTGTAAATATGAATTTTTTTTGTTATGTTTTACTCTTTGGTTTTCTGGAGAAATGTGTTTATTGATATTTCTAATTCGTATGTAAATACGTGTACGAGCTAAGCATAACAATACTTCTCGTGGAATCTTAATATTAGGTGAAGTAAAAAGTTCTGAGTGTTTTTTCGCTTTATTTCGACGATGAAATTAACATAGTTAGGATTATCCGATTTCGATAAAATATGCGTCGTTTTGTTCGATAACTTTTGTCCATTTTGAAGGCAATTTCATAATTCCGCGATTGAAGAAGTCCTCGTCCCTATTGGTAAAAAACTTGACCAGCTCATTTTCACAAGCCTCTCTTGAGGTCAGTTTTGTACCATCAAGAAAATTTTGCAAATGCTTGAAAAGGTGATAATCGCTTGGTGCCAAGTCTGGACTATACGGCGGGTGCAATAGAACCTCCCATCCAAGCTCTCGGAGCTTCTGGCGCGTCGTTAATGATGTGTGCGGCCTGGCGTTGTCTTGATGGAACACAACACTCTTCCTATTGGCCAATTCTGGCCGCTTCTGGTCGATCGCCTGCTTCAATCTGGTCAGTTGTTGACAGTAGAGGT